>NW_007726798.1:761787-829528 GCF_000696425.1 Galeopterus variegatus
TGGCTGAGCGAGGTTGCGGGTGCAACACCGAGGGTTGCGATCCCGTTGCCGGTCCCGGTCCTGGTCCGGTACGGGCACGACACTGAGGGTTGCGATCCATTGCCAGTCACGAAAAAAGACAAAAAGGAAAAAAATATATATATATTTTAACATTGGGCCAAGCCCGTGGCACACTCGGCAGGGTGCAGTGCTGGGAGTGCGGTAGCGCTCCCGCCACGGGTTCGGATCCTATATAGGGATGACCGGTGCGCTCACAGCGNGTCACGAAAAAAGACAAAAAGGAAAAAAATATATATATATTTTAACATTGGGCCAAGCCCGTGGCACACTCGGCAGGGTGCAGTGCTGGGAGTGCGGTAGCGCTCCCGCCACGGGTTCGGATCCTATATAGGGATGACCGGTGCGCTCACAGCGCTCACTGGCTGAGTGCAGTACGGCCAGTCTCAAAAAGGACAAAAAAAAAATTTTTTTTAACATTTACTTGTACATATTTGTGGAATACAGTATGTTGTTTCAATACATGTGTATACTGCACAACAATTCACTTAGGTTGGATAGTACAGTTTTGTATCCATTAGTCCAAAAAAATGGAACGCTTCACTAATTTGCATGTAGCACGAAATACTTGCACAGGGCCAGGTTAATTTTGTCTGTATTGGTCCAATTTTAGTATATGTGCTGCCAAAGTGAGCACTGGGCTTGTATTTTTAGGTTATCAATAGATCCCTCATGGGGCCAGCCCGCGGCTCACTCGGGAGAGCGTGGTGCTGATAACACCACGTCAAGGGTTAAGATACCCTTACCAGTCATCTTTAAAAAAAAAAAAAAATAGATCCGTCATGAGTTTTATAAAATACTAGATTTCCTATTCAGGACTGGCCAAAGATGTCAGTTGTAGCCTTTCATAACTATTTCCCAGCCGACAGTGCAATGCCTGCCCCATGACAATAATGCAATACAGTACTTCTCAGACGAATGAATGTAATAAGTTACATATTCACTCGTTCTTGGTTCTGGACATAGTTAAGCATCTAGGATGTACATACTTAAGCATCTAAGATATATATTCCCATTAAATCTAGCTACAAATATAGCAAAATATATGGCTGTTGATAGCCACCAAAAAAAAAAAAAGAACAGCAAAAAACTCTTGCCGAGTTGCTCTTCCAGTTGTTAAACTAGAATTAAAAGTTGAAAGAATTAAAAGTTAAAAATTTTTAACTTCAAGTTAAAGCTAAAAGCCTTACCGAATACCAACCACGTGCAATACACAAATCTAGATATGGGGGTGATGTGGGGTATTGTACAGGACACTGTCCTTGCCTCAAGACATTTATGGTTTATTTTCCCTAAGATTTCCAATTTTAATACTTGCCTCAAGCTGAAGCGCTCTGAGGGGAAAGCCTATAAGTAATTCTCTAAAGAAAAACCCTTAACTGCTGAAAAGGGAACATGAAGAATTTGGTAGTTTAAATATTTCATGTTAAAAAGCTACTTTGGTTTGAACTAAAGTGAGAGCCTAAGAAACACTTAATATTTCACGATTTTTTCAGTTTGAATTATAGGTTTTGAACACTTAAGAAAGAATGTAGGGGACACTGAGAACATAATTCATGTTTGTAAGAGAAATAAATAATCATAGAGATTTTTAACTGTAGTTAATCGGTATTAACTTCCATATGCTTTGAAGGATCAAGGGGCATGTACTGACTGAACCTCTGTAGAGAGAAAAGTTTTACATTGAACGCTCAATATATCAGTGGCTGGTCGTTCCACTCTGTGTTCCCAACATGTTGATCTTCTGCCAGATACAAGGAGAGGAACAGAAAAACTCAAACATAGAGACCTCTCAACAACAATAGCAGCATTTTCCAAGAAAAGAGGGGAGAAATGCCACTTTGATGAGTTGAGATAAGCTATAAATAAAGAATGCACAAAATGGACCACACATTGGCTGGCATACTGATATGTATCCTTTCCCCACCAAATTTCAGCTTTTTTGTGTTCTGAGTGATGTATCTAATTCTTGGAAATTCTTCACAGCTCAAAAAATTTCTCGCGTTTTACAGCACCCAGCCAGCCATCAGGTTTAGGTGGCACCCTCCAAGCCATTTGCCTTCAGACAAATGCAACATGCGTTTACTACATAGTCTCTAGAGCACGTTACACCATCCACCCCTAGGTCCCATAGCTGTAGCAGCCAGGGGCTCTGCCTGTTTCTGCTGCTTTACTGTCTCCATTTCTCATGCACAACAGATTGTGCCTGGAGACGCACAGTTTTCCCCAACTCACCACTGGGTTGGTCGTCCTCCCTGTGTGAGGGGCAGGAGGGGCCAGTTGCTTTACGTCATCCTCCAGGACATTTATCCGTGCTTCCAACAACTCTGCTTTCTGCCACAAATCTTGATCAGTTTGCAGCATTGTGAGCAGCAGCCAGGCTCCGGTCAGCAGAAAGGTGGCCACTGGGCACCACGTGCTCAAAGATAGCCACATTTGCTGCTTCTTACAAAGGCTTTCAGATCCTATACCGGCTCAGAATCCTGTCGCAGACTACACCACTTTGTGGAGGTCTGCTAATGCTGGAAATCCTGCCAACGATGACAATTTGTCTGGCTGCTGCAGTGCCCTGGAATCCTGCTCACAGCGCCAATTGTCTAGCTCTTAATCCTGTTTGTGACACCAATTGTAAAGCTACTCGACCACAACTACGCCAGTTGTGGTGCTCTTTTACCTGCTGGTAATCCTGCACCAACTGGGCTGATTGTCAAACTAAGGCTGGGTCTGGAGCCCACAGATCCCTTAAGCCCATTGACAGACTGGGCCACACCCTTCATACATCAGGCTGGGTCCCCAGACCCCTTACACGCAGGTCTATGAGCTAGGTAACTGGCCCAAAGGTCCTTGGAAGCAATAGGTTTGGAAAGCATGGCTGCACCAGGCGGACGGCGGAGGCAGTTGCCAGCCTGCCTGCTTCAGTAAAACTAACTCTCTCTTTCTCTCTTTCTCTCTCTCTCTGAAGAACACAAGAATAGCAACCAACACTTGTGCGCATGTGTACTAACTACACACACACACACACACACACACACACACACACACACACACACACACACACACAATTTGCTTACAATGAGTGCTGAACCACACCCAACTGGACCCAAGGCAAGGGCCCTGACCAAAATATTTTCCATCTTCCCATCATATACCTATTTTAGATAAGTGTGGATTTATCTGCTACTTTTGGAAAGAACAGATATTTTTAAATAACTTACCTATTTGTTTATTAATTTGATAAGCATTTATTGTACTGTTATGTAATAAGCATTATGCTCTAGGCTAACAATATAGGTTTGACAGGCTACAACTGACGGTCTTTGGCTAAATATAAACTTATTGAATTGTCTATTTAGGAGAATAAAAACTTTATCGCTTTGATGAAGTCTTTGGAAACCGCTGACTTGTAAAGTATCGTGTTTCTTTGAGTCAATTGACTGCCACTTTTTTGTTTTTGCAGAGGTCCAGCTGGAGTAAGAGCCCAAGCCCTGGATAGAGATGGAAATTTGGTAGAAGACTTTGTATTTGATGGAGGAGTTGGGGATATTGGAAATCGCATTCTTCATGTGAGAAATGCTCCTTCCCCTGCTGCCACTTCTTCCCTTGCAATTTCTGGAATGATTGCAGATGAAGTGCAACAAAGATTTGAATTGTAAATAATGAAAGGAGCTCAGTATGCATTGTAAACTCCATATCAGCAGCAAGAATGTGCTAATTGCATTCTTTAATTTTAATTTTAGAAGATGATTTTAAAATCTCATTTTTAGATCTAAGATAAACACTGAATTGTTAAAATGATGTAACGTAGAAATAATTTTTTAAAAATTAAAGTCCATGTTTTTTTACTTCGTGGATGAAGAGGCAAGGTACAGTTGTATCTGTCCTGAATTCCTTCCTGACTTTGTTAATGACATATCCTTACCAACCATGATCTAGAGCAGATTTGGCTCTTTAAGAATTTTTAGGAAAGATGACATAAAAAATGGATTATTCTCTTAAATTAATTTTTTGGCTTTATAATATCTAAGCTTTGTTGTCTCTCCTGGACAAGAAAATATAGTACATTATAGGTTGAAGACATTCTTTTAATTTTGGAAAGTCATAGAAAAGCTTACATTATTTAGAGCAACAATATTTGGAAACTTAAAATTCTTGATTTTGAGGAAATACATGAAATTTCACATTTTTGAATAGTTTGAATAAGATCATATCTTAGTTATAATATTTGTAAGAAATAACTTTGCAAAACAAACTCAAAGATTTTATTATTCCCAGTTTCCTTATAACTGACATGGTGTGGTGTCATCACTAAATCTAAACAGCAGTACACCATGAGTGGTTGTTGTCTAATCTTCAGTCTTCTGTGGTTGAGAAACTAAAAGAATTTAGGACTGATAAATCTTTACAAGAACAGTTTTAGAATCCTGACACTGATGTATATAACCTGTAATTTAAAAAAGTTATTTATCGGGGCCGGCCCGGTGGCGCACTGCTATAGTGCGCCGCTTGGGAAGCGCGGTGGCGCTCCCGCCAAGGGTTCGGATCCCACATACAGACCGGCCGCTCACTGGCTGAGCGAGGGGCGGGAGCAACACCGAGGGTTGCGATCCCGTGGCCGATCCCGTGGCCGGTCCCGGTCCGGTACGGGCGCGACACTGAGGGTTGCGATCCGTTGCCGGTCACGAAAAAAGACAAAAAGGAAAAAAAAAAAAGTTATTTATCTATGATATCTTGTTCTTTAGTTACACTAAGTTTCTCAAAGCATGGGCCAGGATCACTAATGACTCATACCTACTTGGTTTTTCAGGGCTCCTATAAACTTTTATGAGACTGTTTCTCCATTTTTAGTAAATATCTAACTTTGAGGCATTCACTTTTGTAAACCGCGAAAGTGCCTTACGTTCATGTGTACTTCATGAGATTTCAAATTGGTGCCCAGTGCGATACTGTGTACTGTATATATGTGTATGGTATTTGTTGAAATGATTCTTACAATTTAAAAAGTTGAAAAGTAGGAATGTTAATGAAAATATGGCAGCCTGACTGGGGAAGTTTAGGTTACAGAACCACATTTAGGTGAGACATTTTCATCCATTCTCTCACATGTGCTTCCTCAGGATTAATCTTCCACTCTTCATTTTTTAAATTTCATCTTAGCTCTCCAAACCTGTGTGAGAATGATGTGTATTTTGGTTGATAGGAAAACTTTTCTGTTTTCTTCCTTTTCCCTTTACTTCAAACCTTGGTGATTACATTGATTGAACTACCTCATCCATTAATTTGAAAGGCTACACATCATCAGTTCATGTTCAAGAAGTAGCATATCCTGGGTAAATAGACTAGGCAATTAATTAACACTTGGGATGAGCGTATTGAAAGCATTCAGAAATCATTCACTGAAGAAACAAGACCTAATGACTGTACATAACAACTGATTCCTGCAAGAAATGCAACACAGGATACTTTTCTGTTTCATTACAAGATTAATAAAAAATAGAAAATATTACAATTCTCTATTTCATTAACAGTAAGATTGCATATACACTAAGCTGTGAAAGACTGAAATTACAAAAATAACTTTTAATTGAAGCAATCCTCATTCCATTTGGGTCTGTACTATAATTCCAAAAAATACAAGTGAAAAATTTATTGAAATTGTTTTGAATATGTAGGTTATTTGCTTTGTAAAACATTTGATGTTTATGTCAATGGGTTTTGTTGTTTCATACTGATATAATATTTGAAAGTTTTGTGTATTTCTGAGAGAAGAACATGTATATTAATATTAAAAATATTTTAATGAGCCTTGGTGTTCTGGAGAACATATTTTTTAGTTTCAAATTTTCTGTGTGAGGCATAAACTGATAGCTTTAGATAGCCAATCTTTAAAAAAAAAACTTCTGTATTTGTATATAATATAAAAATGAGGTTGAGTGGTTTAAATTTGGGGTAAAAAATTTTAGATTTTAGCTTCAGAGTGTTTAGTTTGTGAGGGACTCTTAGTGCACCAGCAAATACATTTTTGGTGTTTCGTGTTATCTAACTTAACTCTTTTATCCATACATACATAGAAGAGTACTTCAAAAAGTTTGTGGAAAAATAGAATTAAAAGATAATGCACCTCTTTCCATGAACTTTTTGAAGACCCTTTTTAATGTATATCCAACTGAGCTAACCAGCCAGCCCTCCTTGTATGTATATCAAAGTCATTCCCCTGATCCTCTCAAAAGTCTGCACTGTTTGGGGAGTTGCCTTTACTGTTGGCAGAGTTCCACTTCCACTGAGGCCATTTGGAAATCTGCCTACTAGCCTGTGGGATGACTTTAACTGTTAGAACTTTCTTCAAAGGATGATGGTGAGAGTGGTGTATACTACCAGGCCCTGGCATATGGAATTTCTCAGGCCTGCTTTTGGAAGCTGCCCAACCCAGATGGCTGTGCCTTTGAGCTATCCCTGTGTCTATATTGTTTAAGGGCTGGCTCTTGATCTGTGTCTAGGCTTCTTGGTCAGATGTTTCTGCATCTTTCTGAGCATACATTATTATCTAACGATCTTCTTGTAAATATTTTTGAGGAGCAATTGTGAAGTCATTTACTAAGTTTTTCTAATACACTCATGCAGAGTTTTTAACATTTCTTCATCAGGATTTAAGGTAGAAAGGTGGGTACAAGAAAAGGACAAAGTGATTGGGAAAGCAAAAGATGCCTAGAGATGTTTTCAAATAGTTTGTGCTCCTTAAAGAGTTTAAGAATGGAAATAAAACTCCAAAGCCCTGAAGGGAAGAACGATGGTGATACCAACCAACTCCACCTTGCTGGCCTGAAATCTTAGAAGGGATTGTGTTCCTTTTGTATGTGCTATTATTTTTCTAAGGGAAAGGTCTCATATCTAAGTTATCTTATTTTAAGTTTCTTTTGCCTCTTGGATAAAATGGGTAATTTTACCTTTTAGATGTGTCAAGAGAGGTAACCCATGTATGCCTTGGGTTTCCCAGGGACCCCCACTTTAAATTTAGGGAAAGACTAAGGGACAATGATAACAGACGGATCTCTCTCACTAGCAAACCTTGAAATTCAATGAAGTTCTGCTTAAAACTGTATCTTTAAAATAACCATTTAACTTTTACAGATTTTTTTTTTTTTTGCGGCTGGTTGGTACAACCTCTCTTTTAACTTTGTTGGTCTGAAAGACTAATGGAGTAGAATGAAAGGGCTACCGCAGTGATTGTTTTTTCCATGCCTTTCAGATTTAATTTTACTTAAACTGATCAAATCGGAATATAAAAGTTGTCTCTTAGGGATACTAGTTTATAAATAAGGGTATTTTGGGAGGGGGATATCTGAGTAGGATTGGGGACAGGTTTCCCTAACCACACTGGCATCATATCAATTGCTGTCTCCCAGAATGCCTAGATCCTGCAACCTTTGATTGCCTGTCTCTTCCTTAGAGGCCTGATCAGTCATTCCAGCTGGGGCATATATAAAGCTCTGATTGCCTGGATCCTTCTAAATACCCAGAAATAAGCATGTTATGTTACAGGCTGATAGAAAAAGGTTGTCTTCTGATACTCAACCTTATGCTTTGGAATGTGGGGATATAAAGATGATTTTGTTTTTACTTTACATGTTAGAATTTTGTGATTGGTAGTGAATTTTTTAATGTACTTTTATATTAGACTTCTCACCAAGATTACTTGGTAAGTTTTCTGAAATTAAAGAAAGAAAAAGTCTAGTATTAAATGTATTGTTTTAGAAAGGTTGACATGACATTGAGGATTTCAAGGTTCTAGCATTTCCAATTGAGAGGATGGTGGTTTCCTACGGAAGGAACATATAGTGATGGCATTTATTCTAAGAATGGATATGGTAGATGAAGACCACAGGGTTGAAGGGAATCTAGAGGGTCATTCCAAGCTATTCAGCTTCCAGGAGTAGCAATAAGAGTTTTAAGAGGATCACATCAATGGATCACACCAAAGGATCACACTATTTTTTCCTAAGTAGAGAGTAAATGACTGTGGATTTAGTCAAAAAACTGAAGTTTGATTATCCATGAATCAAGTACAGTATTGTGATCACACAATAAAACAATACTTTGTTGTGGGGTAGTAGTATAAGCTAACATATGCCACATTTTCTACCACTGAGAGAGGAGGTTTGCATTGTTTGGTGTAATATTTTGGGTTAAGTTTCAGAGAATAGAATCCATTCTAGCTAGCTAAACAAAGAATAAATTTATTTGAAGGCATACATGGAAGGCTAATGAAGTGGACTCTAGGTTGAGCTTTTAGGAACAAGTTCCAAAGCCACATCACAGAACCAGGTCACTGTCACCTGTCACAGAGTGACAGAGACACAAAGGGTTACTCAGAGTCCATGTATCCAGAGCAATGAGAGGCCTGAAGGGGCTGGACCCAGGGAAAACTCCTTCAAGAGGGAAGGGCCCCGGGAACAGCCCCTAGTCAGGTTTATTCCCAGCTTTTATTGTGCAGGCAAGAAAGTTACAGAAGCAACATGGGTGGTTAGTCAGTCATAATGAAAACATAAACTGCCTACTTGACAATTTTCATTAAAGCAGGTGTAACTTAAAATAGATCAAGCAATTTACCTTCAAAAGGAGTCATAAAACTAAGATATGTGAGATACAAAAGAAACAATGAGATAATCACCATGGCAGCGCTTAGCTCCCCAAGAAACTAAAAGAAACAGCTGAGGGTAAGATGTGGAACATCCCCCAAGCACTAACTAGCAGAATAGCCTTGAAGATTTTAGCTCACATACTTTCGCATCATTTAGGTTTAGCTGCACCAAGGCCAACTGCCCCCAGAGCAATCACTGTTGCTGTGTTTCAATTCTCTTATCTGCATCAGACTTTAGTCCTGTGAAGGTTTTTTTTGGTCTTTTCCAAACTTAGCATTTCTACATGTTTTCCTAAAGAATTGGGATAAGGCTTAAACTACAGGACTTTGGTCCTGCTAAACTAAGGACTTCAGTCCTACTATGCTACAGCCTAATCTAAGGACTTTGGTCCTACTAAACTAAGGACTTTGGTCCTACTATGCTATAGGCTATGACCCTGTGAAATACATGTGTTTTATTAATGTCAATATTCTCCACAGGTCACGAAGAGAGCCGTTCCAAAACTATGATCCACAGAGAGCAAACTGCCACACAGTGAGTCTAGCCATTGATGACTGCTGTACAAAGCTAGTGACTGAATGGTGCTCGCCAGCAGGTCAGATTTGCAGCCTCTAACTCAATTCTTCCTTGTAGATTGCACTCCAGTGCACCTGATAGGCCCAACCTGAGTCATATCCAGAACCCTGGCTGCAAGGGAATCTAGGAAATCTAGCTTCCAATCTCCATGACAGAGGAGGGTAGAATGTATGTTGCCTGCTATATAGTGTATCCAACACACCTAGTAATTCGGCACAAATAATAAACAATTTAGACAAATTACTATAACTATTAACACTTTGGGGCAAACAAATCAGTATTTGTTTTATTTTTTCTCTTCAGTAAATTCTGTATTCTGTAATCAGGATCCATATACATATATGATTGCTGACAAACAAATCCCTGGCTGGGAGCTGTACTGAACAGATTATACATTCATTGTTGGCAACTCAACTTTATAACAGGCAGGACTTGGAAGGACTTGGTTGCAATAACATAAATGACAAGAACTTGAATGGTGTCTTCTCCTTTTACTTTTATTACAGGAGTTAGTGTCTGGAACAGCTACTTGTCAAAAAATGACTTTCCATCTGGTAGTAGTGGCAATATCTGGATGACTCAGTATCATCTTCATACCCCAGAGCAGCAGGGAACATTATTTTTGTTCAATAGCTGATTGCATGTAACACATCAACACACGATGCCTGTTTTTGAGGGGCAGAGGGCAGACAATAAATCAATCTTTTGGAATTTCATAAAAAATTATAGTTCCTCTTGGGAAGACATTTTTGGCATGCTGTCTCTTGCAGGGGGTCAGCTTCTGGGCATGAGACTCACTTAACGGTCATAGGGCAAAGGATTACCTAAGTGCCTGCTCCAACTTCTTTCAAGCAGGTAGACTGTAAGAGAACCAGAGCCAGCTATGGCAACAAACCATGAAAGTGAGTGATGACAGCATTTATTGTTTCCTGTGGTGTTGCTTTGGTTCGCTGCTGACTGGCAGCACTTGTACCTTTAAATAAATTGAGGAAGCGTGAGAGTAAATGGGAGAAATGTTAAGTCCTCCTTGAAAACAATTTTTCAGTAGGAGAATATTAGTGGTAAAATTTTAAATGCTTTTAAAAATTTCAGATGTGCTTGGGTCATTCAAATTATCTCCCAAAAGCCTTTCTACATTTGAAAAAGGCAAGCCAAATTACTATCTACCAAATTATTAATATGGTAATTAGCATATTAATTTCATTTCAAATTTATGATTGAACTTTTTGTTATATATACATAGGCCTTCTGTATTATAGTATCAGTGCGTTCCATACTTCTATTTTTTACCACTTGAAGCAAATGTTTATGATCCCCTTTTCAAGTAGGGCTTTTTTTGAGGGGGTGGGGATGGCTGGCTTGTACTGGGATCTGAACCCTTGATCTTGGTGTTATAACACCATGCTCTATCCAACTGAGCTAAACAGCCAGCCTCTGAAGCCAATGTTTATAATCAGGCTGCACATTTTTCATTTAAAAAATGACTTTTAATTAATGTTTTGAATAAGTACCACATTTATATGCTTGAAAAATCAAAAGTCACAAAAAGGTACATGGTGAAAAGTCTACTTCTCTCCTCCAGCTACTCAGTTTTCATCCCTGTGGCAAAAAAATTTTGTGTAGCCTTGCAGAGAAATTATATTCATGCATAATAAAATACTGCCTTCTTTTTTTATATATATACAAGTGGTACCATACTTTGCATACTATGTTATACAACCTGCTCTTTTCACTTTGCAGTATATCTTAGAGAATATTCTGCAGAGTCCTGGTTATTTTTGAAAAACTTTATAGGTTACACTGTATGGATTTACTATTAGTTATTGAAACAATCCCCTATTCCTATTGATGCTTATTTAAATTGTTTCTAGGGTGTTTTTTGTTTTGTCTTGTTTTTGCTATTGCAAACAACACTGTAATGAATAACCTTATCTCTAAGTGATTTCACATATGAGCAAGTATACCTATAGGACACCTTCCTGAAATTTGCTAGATCAAAGGGTATGTACCTTTGAAACCTTGATATATATCATCCAGTTGCCCATGATGGAAGTTGAAACAATTTACACTTGCACCAATAATATATTAGAATGACCGTTTCCCTGTATCTTCACCATTGTGGTGTGTAATCAAACTTTTTGATCTGTGCTATTCTAACTGATAAAAAATAACTTAGTATAATTTAAATTTGCATTTTTATTAATATTAGTGAAGTTGAGCATCTTTAATATGTTTGACATTTATACGTGTATTTTTCTGTGAACTGTCTTTTCATATCTTTTACCCTTATTTTTTTTTCTTACTGAGTTTTAGTCTTGTTAATTTGTAGGAGCTCTTTTATAAGTTAGGGAAATTAACTCTTCAAAAATGAGTTGCAGATATTTTCTCCAGTTTTTCATTTGCTTTTTGGCTTAGTTTGTGTTTTGTTTTTTTTTTTGCCATACATTTTTTAAACTTGAATTTATCAATCTGCTAGATTTTGTGTCTCAGTGAAAAGGTCTTTGTACCCTGTGGTTATGAACAAATTATTTTATCACTTTATTTTTCACATTTAAATCTTTGACATATCTGAAATTTATCCTAGTGTAGAGTGTGGGGTATGGATCCAACACTTTTTTCTAGATGGCCTATTTGTCTGGTTGGAAAACTTTTCACTGGTGTCATTTTTGGATTATCTTTCACACGCACATGGATCACATTTCTGTTTGCCTAGCCCACATATCACAACTCAGCTGCCTGTAGAGACTAGGCAGGTTACATAAAAGGGTGAAGAGTGCCAGGTGGGGAGTATAGCCAACTGGAAATGGGAGGGCATACTTTTTAAAAGAGAGCAGCCACTAGCCGGTGCCTGCTGATTACTCCTTTGCACGAATACAGTAGGGCCCCGTGTTGCCAGATCTCTGTCAAGAGAAGCTGGAAATACAGATTTGTTTATGAAATCTCCTGATTTTAAAATGTTAACAACAATTTAAACATTTCGAATGCAGCCTTGGCGAAACAAAATGTATCTTTAGGCCAGATTTGGTCTTCCTATATGCTTGGCCATGAATGAAACTTCTCACTAACAACTTTACTCTCCTATGAGAAATTACAATCACAGTCTAGTAGTTTGATAGCCTAGTAGTTTATAGCTGGGGTGTGGGAACAGGTGAGAAAAGCAAGGAGCCTTTCTACTTATATAAGCCAAAGTCTTCGCCCTCACAGACTGAAATATTGGTGAAATACAAGCACTTCACTATCCTGCCTTTTATCCCAAGGACATGGGAATGTGAATGTGGCCATTTATGAATATTAGATGACATTCTTGACTCAGTGGATACTTGTACTAGAAAAATGATCTGTTAAGTTTTCCAACTCTGCCATTCTGATTTTGCCAAAATGACAAAATGGTGCTGTTCTGGGGAGGATTGTGGCACAGACTTATTTTTTGCACCCAGTTCTTCCTTTCCCTTCCTCACTGCTGGTGGCTGGAGACAGGGAGTAAATTATTTCTTTACAATCTGTTAAAAATCATGTGTTCAGCATCTTTAATGGGATGAAATTTGGGCTAATGTTAAAGTTTCCAGTGTCTGTGCTTCTACAACTCAGAAAAGCTTAAGGCCAGGGGATTTTTTTCTGGGTTGGTAATGGATGTGACTACATCCCAGGGACGAATCCAGATTTTGTAGGACCTGAAGCCTGCACAATTTGGAGGACGTGATTAAGAAAACAATTCAAAATATCTTTTGAAAGTTTCATAAAAACGATATGATTTTGTGAACACACAGGGAGAAAGTCTGTGCAAGTGAAGGGCCTTTAAGTCCAAGCTTGATTAACATCATTGTCATCTGCCTCTTCAGGCCCTAATACCGTGTGCTAAGGGCTTTCTACGCATCATTTCTTGGTCTCCACACCACCACCCTATGAAATAGGAATATCTCCTATATAGTAACTATGTACTATATACACTTTGTATACATATATATATATATATGCGCACACACACGAAGGAGCCATGTAGAGTAAAAATACGTTAAACAGTGTCCAGCCCGAATGTCCCTTCCTCTCCACATCCCTATACTGCCTCCTACGACTGCAGTCCTGGGACTCGAGGTGCACAGAGTCAGGATTGTCTTGGGAAGGTCGGGAGGAGAAAACGTACGCGTAAAAAGCAGTCAGTAAGTTGGGGAGTCTGACTGGAACAAGCCCGGGACAAAGTCCCTGGGAGTTGCGGACTCCTCGCCATTTCCACTCCCCAGGCCCCCATCCCCAAACCCTCAGACCCCCGGCCCCGCAACCCCGCGCCTGGCCGGCGCCTCTGCCCGCTCCTTGGCGCGCATGCTCCGTGTGGGACTTCTCGGGCGACTCGGGATAATGAGCGCCGGGCGGAGGGGCGGGCCGAGCCGCGACTGCTGGGACCCGGAGCTCGGCTGCGGCCCCGGGGCGCTCTGCGCGGCTGCTGAAGGGGTGGCGGTGGCGGCCAGCACTGTGCGCGCCAGAGTGTGTCTTGCGCGCCCGACGCGCACGCCCGGTTGGTCCCTAGGGCCCTCTGGAGGGCAAGTCCTCCCGGGGATCGAGTCCCCAGGGCCGAGCTGTTTCTCTTTGGCTGGCGACGGGGGGCTCGTAATTGCCTGTTGCATCTAAAAGGACGTTTTCGCAAGTTTTTTTGTTTTTCTTGACTGGTCCCGGAAGAAAGGTTTTGTTATGATCATAAAACTGGATTTCATGTTGCAGTCATTTCGTCAGGCAACTTCCGCCGTTGACCAATTTGTTGTCCTCAGGCTGGATTCGGGCACGAGAAAGTCCCGCTGGTATTTAGACAGTTTCTAAAACAAAGGTACATTTTCAGGCCGGATAATTACTTTTAATTAAGTTCTTTGGGGGTGTTGTCCTTAGGCAATTTGCTTCTCAAGGGTGACCACTCACTCATGAGGCAGTGCTTTTTTTTTTTTTTTTTTTTTTTTTGTAGTATGGAGGTGTTTCACATGTGAGCGAAATGTCAGTGAATTATAATATTCTTATTCATTTTACAGTTCTTGAGGTAAAATTACTCACCACCACCCCCCCTGCAACTTCCTGCAAAAGGTGTCTTACTTGTTTACAAGAGATTTCCCATATAAATTTTGGCCAGTTTTTTCACTGGGTGCGATTTAGAACGTGGAATCATTTTAAGGAACAAAAAAGGGGCAGCTCATACAAATCAGTCTTTCAAGTTTGGGCGCATTGTTAGGGTGCACCTCTCCTATAGATGGTGTCAGCCTTCCTCTGTGAATTTAGGTAATAATTATACCATCATTTTTATAATAAATACTTTTGTAAGGTCAAGACAAATATAAAGACTGTAAATGGCATGGTTAGCTATCACACCTGCTGAACATGGGCTCTCTTTGCCATTTTTGCAAACTTAGTCCTGTCTGCCTTTTGTGCAAAATAACCAAGAGTAAATTTTAAAATAATAAAGAAGAAATAAACATTAATTTAAAAGACTGCTCTTGGAAAATAAATCTTCATACATTAAATTTCTATAAATGAAAGGATGTAGTATATTTTAAAGGTAAAAACATTTTCTCATGCATTCAGAGTTTCACTTTTTCCATTATATCCATAACTCTTGCAAGGAGGTATTGCTTCCCTTGAGGCAAACACCAAATCATGACTTTTTAAAGAACTTGGTGGAGGTGACTAGGGGCAACTAGACAGTTACCATTTCACGGGTATACCAAGTACTAAAGTATTTAATTGACCTTCCATGTGCAGTCCAGTTCTACAAGGAGTGGGAAAGAAATGCAAAGTGTGCTGAGTGGTGATAATGAACTCTGGCCTGAATTCAGAGCATAGGGGGAAATACATAGTAATTATCCCTTCAACCATACAGAAGTGTGAATGCAGTTAACAGGTAGGCCTATATTGTTGTCAGTGTGATGCAGGTATATACCCATTAGTACTTTCTGGTAGCAAAGAGTATCTGAATGTGTGTTGCATAACTTATTCAGTAGGTATTCAATAGGTAGTTTCTATTCTAATAAGCCTTTATGTACACATACAGATTTACTTTTTCAGATTAGGCTGGAAACAAAGCCAGTACTAGCATGCAATCCTAGTCCACTGCTTTGATACTATTACTTTGCTTTTATTTATATGTTGTGTTTCTTTTCCTGGAACTTAGGTGCCTTGCAGGTGCTATGTTGTATTCCAAGTTCTGGTATATCCTTTGCTTATGAAATAAATACATCTAAGAAAAATTTGGCCTTCTAAGGTAAACTCAAAAAGCACTTTTATTAATTTATCAATTTAGTTTTATTATTAAATTGAGTATATTCCCATGGAAAACACTTCATATTTTTGGAAAATTTTTGGTGAATTTAATTTGAATTATGTCCAGTTTTGTGGTATTTGGGGCATTGTAACATGTAGCTTTGTAGCTTAGAGTTGTAGCTCTTCTTTTTCCCTGGCAGCTGGCTGGTACAGACCTGAAACGTTGACCTTGTTGGAGTTGTAGCTCTTAGGAGCTGTAAGGAGCTTTCTTAGCAGGATATTTTAAATTCTGATATGTATCTGCCACCTATGCCTTTGAACAATGAGAACTTCTGCCATTTCTGGGGAGGCTCTGTTTTCACATTCAGAGCATCTACAGTTTGGCTTCCTTCTTCCAGCTGACCAGATAGTTACAAATACTACTAGGATTTGACTGCAATATTTCTTTCCTCCAATTGGTGTTGCCATTGAACATGTGGTGTATTCTAGCTTCTTTCTGTCATTTAACATTTATTGAACACATTTTAGGTTCTTGGTGCCATACTGGATCCCAAGAATACAAAGATGAATTTAAAAAAGTAAAGGCCCTGCTCTAAAGTTGTTTGCCATATAGACTGAAAAGTCTAAATTTCGAGGATTTGGTTTATGTAAATGAGAGAGCAGTTATGAGCTCAGAGTTGTGTAAGGAATATCTGTGTGTGTATGAAAGGAGCAATGTAATTTAACTGATTCTCTCAGATTACTCCACTTGGGCATCTTGGTGGGTGGAATCTCCAAAACTGTTAAAATAATTTTCAGAAAGGTAAAATCATGACTTTCATGCAAGTGTAAATGAAGACATGTCAATGATTTTGATTCAACTCATTACTTAATAAGGGAACTAGTAAGATGTTAAAGCCACTGTTTATGAAAATTTGAGGGGGTAGTTATTTATAGGAGGTTTAATAAAGGAATATTAAAATGATTGTTGGGTTAGATACAGGATTAGTTAATAGCCTACAAGGGCTGGCTGATTAGCTCAGTTGGTTAGAGTGTGGTGTGGTGTTTACAATACCAAGGTCAAGGGGTGAGATCCTCCTACTGGCCAGCCACACACACACACACATTTAAATATAAATATAAATATAAATAAATAAATAAATAAATATATATATATAGAGAGAGAGAGAGAGAGATAGATATATAGAGAGAGAGCCTACAAGAACAAGTTTTGGGATAAATATATATATATAGAGAGAGAGAGAGAGAGAGATAGATATATAGAGAGAGAGCCTACAAGAACAAGTTTTGGGATATCTTTTCCACTGGATAGAAATTATGTACTTCTGTGCCATCCAAAAATCTGTAAGTTAATCTTATAGATTTGTAAAATAGCGCAGTCAATTATAGGAAGTAATCAAAGGTTCAAGCACAGCACTGCACTGAAAAACACCCAGTTTCTTTTCCTTATTTTCAAGTTTTGGCTAATTTTTGTGAAAACAATACACACACACACACGCACACACATACATATATATGCACACTTGTATAAGTCAAGGTCACCATTAACAATGTTGAAAATGCAAGGGATTTTAAAAAACAACGTTGAGTATTCATTTTACTATGTAGAAACACAAAGTTTGAAGAACAGATTTAATCAGAAAATAATTTCAGAAATAGAAATGTGTTAATTTTTTTGTTTGTTTGTTCTTTTAACTTTTAAAACAGAACCTTACCCAGGGCATTTAAAAACATACAGAGCTACAAAGCAGAGTGAAATGACAGTACTAATGGATAATACATGGATTGTTACCATTACTGCTAAATTATGTATCTTCCCTAAAAGAGCCAGGAACATAAATGCCTTCACCACTACTCCCCAAGAACATTGAAGCTTTTATATTACGTGGGGGAAAAAAGAGCATGGAATATATTTGTAAATGCAGTTCATTACCTGTATTATTGAAATGCTTTTAATACCTTGCGCATGTGCTATTTGATTATATCCCGAGGTAAATCAGCATTCTTCATATAGGAAATGTGCCTTAAGATCATTTTACCAGGTTTTTTGGGCCGTGTTGTTTCCCTTGTAGATGTCTTTTCTGTAAGGTGTTCTTCACCAGGCTAGCTGTGGAAAAGAAAAAGTCTTATCATCTTACCATCTATTGTTACAAAAGTCAGAGAGATCTAGAAAGAATTGGTTGGATTACTTCATTCCTGAGTCTAATTGATTCAGGTTAAATATCAGCTTCCCCACCTTATGACGATTTGCTCTTAGATATCTGTCTAAAAGGCAAGAGGTGTGAGAGAATGTCTGGCTTAATTAATAGTCTATGGCAAGGAAAAAGAGGGTAAGGACTTATGATGCAGGAATAATTTTGTGAAATCTGAAAGATTCTAGTGTTTCTGCCTTTGTGCCAATGTCTCTTGGAAGTTTGTTTTAGAAGATTGCAGTGGATCTTTCCTGTGGCCCACAAAAAAAGTTTAGGGTGATTTGAGAAAATAAAATTGGTGTCACTGATGTATACCTTCTTTTCAAAGAAGGCTACTTTAAGAAATTAACATTTGGGGCCGGCCCGGTGGCGCACTGGAGAGTGCGCCGCTTGGGAGCACGGCAGCGCTCCCGCCGAGGGTTCGGATCCCATGTGGAGACCGGTTCCCGCTCAATGTCTCTTGGAAGTTTGTTTTAGAAGATTGCAGTGGATCTTTCCTGTGGCCCACAAAAAAAGTTTAGGGTGATTTGAGAAAATAAAATTGGTGTCACTGATGTATACCTTCTTTTCAAAGAAGGCTACTTTAAGAAATTAACATTTGGGGCCGGCCCGGTGGCGCACTGGAGAGTGCGCCGCTTGGGAGCACGGCAGCGCTCCCGCCGAGGGTTCGGATCCCATGTGGAGACTGGTTCCCGCTCACTGTTTGAGCGTGGTGTGGGCGCAACACCGAGGGTTGCGATCCCGTTACCGGTCAGTAAAAAAGACAAAAAGGAAAAAAAAAGAAATTAACATTTGTGTTGAGTTCTGGAGGATATATTCAAATATATTAGTGAGTGTGACCTATGTGCCAGTCACTGTTCTTGATATTGGGGATGTAAAAATCCCCTGCTGTCATAAAGTTAGCGTTCTGTATGGCTACAGCCTGAAGGCCTGAGAGAGACAGACAGTAAAGAAGTAATCAGTTATCTGAAAGATCAGTAGGAATTAACAAAGGGGAGAAAGGCTTTGAGGCAGAGAAAGGTGGGAACATGACTTGTTTTAAAGAATCAAGAGAATGAGGAGAGAAAGCCAGTGTGGCAGACCAGACTATATAGGTAGACCAAGTTAAGGTCTCCACTTGAGAATAGTAAGTACTGTAGGGTTATGATTTATGGAGGAAAATAATTAGGTTAATTTGATCAGAATTGCTTTTTGAAAAGATCACTCCAAGTGAAAGCCAGACATTGATAGGAGATCCTATGATTTTTCTGAAATGAGGCCTGTTCTGGATTTCTTAAAGCCACTGAATTCAAGTATGACAGTAGAACTAGAGGAAGTCATTAGGAATTATTCCAAACTTATGATGACCCGAACTGACCCAAGGGATTGAGCGAGAACTGGATGAGCATAAGTAATGCATTTTAACTTGCTGCATTTGGCTCCTTGTTAACCATAATTCAGTAATCTATTTTCAGTTTAATTTTGGTACAGTATATTTGGAGCAATAATATTCCATTAAAGTGTTTTATGCTGAGTTACCACTTGACATAAATCAAGTATATGTCTTTTATATTAACCGTGACCTCTCTTTCAAGGGAATTATAGTTTGATTATATCCTCTGTTATCCTGCATGTTTGAATAAGGAAGGAATTTTAGTGGAACCAGTGCATTTAGCATTATCTCATGTAGTCATGTTAAAAATTAACAACCTAAAATTCTTTACTTCTTTTACATAAAAACATGTGAGAGTAAATAGAAAGCTTTTTCAAATGTATAGTGTCGGACACTTCACATTTTAATGTGTAGAAGTGAAGCAGCACAGTGAAAATAACATCGAGATCTATTTGAGTATTAGCCCTTCCAAGTAAGTTTTCTGTACTCCGGTTTTCTTCTGCTGAAACACTATCTCTTACTTATAATGTACTTTATAGTTATTTCTTAATTGACCCATTAGCAGCATTTGACAGCTGATCTCTTCCTCCTCCTTGAAATTCTTTCCTCATTTGGCTTCCAGAACACCAAACTCCAGGTTTTTTCTCTCTCTGGATATTCTTTCTAGGTCTTCTCCTTTCTTTTCTATTCTTTTTTTTTTTTTTCCTGTGGCTGGTTAGTATGGGGATCTTAACCCTTGACCTTGGTGTTATAAGCCGCATGAGGGTCTTCTCCTTCCATAATTCCTCCTAATTCCTCCTCATCTTCCTGACCACATCATTCTGACCTCCCCAGAGCTTAGTTTTTAAATTTCCATTTCTGTTTACACTTACTCCTTTGGAGAGCCCAACCAGCCTCATTGCTTTACGTGTCATCTATATCTGATGATTTCCAAATTTGTATTTCTAGCTCAGACCTCTCTCCTAAGCTTGGGTATACAACTTCTTTCTCGATACTTCCATATAGATGTGTGATAGGCTTCTCAACCAATTGCTGAACGTCCTCTCTTCCCCCCAAAACTTGCTCTTGTAATAGTTCTTGTATTAGTAGATGGCCATTCTATCCTTCTAGTTGCTGAAACTAAAAATCTTAAGTTGTTTTTGAATCATGTTGTTTTTCATACCATGTATTTAATCTGTCAGCAAATTCTTTTAGCTTTATTTCAAACAATAGCTTCATCCAGTCACCGTTTTGTACTTTTACACTTCTGCTACCTGGAACCAAGTCATCGTCACTCATCTGGGGTAGTGAAATAGCCTCTTAACTGGTCTCCTCTCTTCTATTCTTGCCCCATTCGGTCTTTTCTCACACAGTATAGATAAGGTCAAAACTCTCAGTGTTTCTCAGAATAAAAGTCAAAGTCCTCTCAATGGCCTGCTAGGTCCTCTACAGTCTGGTGCCCCTTGCCCCACTTTACTTCTTTGACCTTGTTTTCTGCTGTCCCTTGTTTGCTCTACCCCTGCCCCGTACTGGCTTCCTTGTTCCTATAACACATGTTCTAGTCTCAGGACTTTTTTTTTTTTTGGTGGCTGGCTGGTATAGGGCTAACTGTAGTCTCAGGACTTTTGTACTTGTTATATCTTCTGCCTGGAACACCCTTCACACCAGGCCCACATCTAATCAACACTGAGTCTTCTTGATTCTTTTTCCTAAATTAGGAGTTTTCTAACTTTTTTGCTGTGTATCCCCAAATAATTTTGAAAAACTTGCATATTTTTATGTTGAAATCTAAAATTTTTCATCTTAAGTTAAAGTATTTGCAGAGGATATAATATTATATGTGTCAAATACTGATGTTTTAAAGTAAAACAGTTCCATTAGTCTTTTAAATGTATCTAGTGGAATCTAAATACCAAAATAATTTGATGCCTACCACCATTTTTTAAAAATACACATGACAAAGTGCTTCTTAAACAGTCAGAAATTTTACATTGTTCTTTTTAATGTGAATTTTTCATTTTACTTTCCCCACATAATCATATTCTTTTTATTTATTTATAATAAATATTTTTATTTATTTATTTATAATAAATATAAAATAAATAAATTATATTTGGTGGCAATATATACAAAAAAGTATATATTGAATTAAAAAAATTTCCCCTTCAACCATAAAGCTTTAAAACCTTCTTTTGAGTTGGATTATTAGTAGGACGTAGCTGATCAAAGCAACATAAATGCCATACATTTTGAAAAATAATGAATAACCTTAAAGCTTTATTGAATATATATTTCTCAGTAACATCTGTGCACCTGTTTACATTGTTTTTAAATTAGTTCATGTTTCATGGTTGAATATAACTTCTAGAATGTGATAGGGTCTTCCTGGGATGAATCACAGTTCAGCATCAGTTCTGTTCCTGTTTTCCATTTTTATAGATGTAAGCCCCCAAGAACTCTTGTTAACATAAATAGAAGAGCAATTTAAAGTAGTCAAACTCAATTTTTAAAACTTCTTTCAAATTAGGGCCGGCCCGGTGGCGCACTGGAGAGTGCGCCGCTTGGGAGTGTGGCGGCGCTCCTGCCGAGGGTTCGGATCCCATGTGGAGACCGGTTCCCGCTCACTGGCTGAGCATGGTGCGGGTGCAACACCGAGGGTTGCGATCCCAGGGCCGGCCCGGTGGCGCACTGGAGAGTGCGCCGCTTGGGAGTGTGGCGGCGCTCCTGCCGAGGGTTCGGATCCCATGTGGAGACCGGTTCCCGCTCACTGGCTGAGCGCGGTGCGGGCGCAACACCGAGGGTTGCGATCCCGTTGCCGGTCCCCGGTACGGGCGCAATGCCGAGGATTGCGATCCCATTACCGGTCAGTAAAAAAGACAAAAAAAAAACTTCTTTCAAATTATATGTCAAAAATTATGTAGTAAATCTATCATCAAAAATTATTCTTAATGCTCTATCAGCCAGCAATTCAATTAGGTTCTCCTTCAATTTTGTTTAAAGCAAAAAGTTGGAAACCACATGACTTGCAAAATGATTTGTTACCTGGTCTTTAGATCATTTGCTTTTTCATTTCTAGCTTTTCTAGGACATATCAAATAACTCATAATTGTAACTCTTACTTTTTTACTTCTTTACTTAGAGGTACTTTGTTCAAACTAATATATTCAAGAAAGATTGGGGGAATAAAGACAGTATAGATTTCAGTATACCTTAGCTAAGATAACATTTATGGATAAAATGCATTTTATCTTATCACATTCTTTAAATACGTTTTCATTTAAAAACATATACAATAAACTAGACACATAGCTCCATATGTGTCATATGAAGCTATGGGTCTAGCTTATTGTATTAGTTTTCTGTTGCTGACTAACAAATTATCACAAACATAGTGGCTTGATACAATACCCTTTAATTAGCTCACAATGTTTGTAGGTCAGAAGTCCAGGCAGGGCTTAACTGGGTTCTCTGGTTAGGGTCTCACAAGGTTGAAATCAAGGTTTTTGCTGGGGCGGCGGTCTCATCTGAGACTTGGGTTTATCTTCCAAGCTCATGTGATTATTGGCAGAATTCATTTCCTTGTTAATACATGTCACATGCCAGTCATCTCACTTCTGAATTCAAGTTGTAAGATAGAAAATAGATAAGGTGTGAAAACTCGCTTTGAATTTTTTTTCCCTGAACGAAATGTTATATTGCCTTTCTTTGTTTTCATGGGCCTGTCCCCTCAGGAGGATGCATTTTTTTGACAGTAGGCTAGGGGATGGAAGAGGCAAGGTATTTAAATGAAAATATTTATAATTGTCTCTTTGCTTAGTGTCCTAGAATTAATGAATTAATTGCACTCTAGAACAATGTACCAAAGTGAGGTTCAGGGTAAGAGCTCTGC
The DNA here is from genome assembly GCF_000696425.1 of Galeopterus variegatus. NCBI lineage: Eukaryota > Metazoa > Chordata > Mammalia > Dermoptera > Cynocephalidae > Galeopterus > Galeopterus variegatus. Next base: position 784,723 of record NW_007726798.1, read on the forward strand.
CTTTCTTCAGTAAAGTGGGAGGAGGGCAATTGTGAAAGGAGTGGTGGGAGAGGAGAACCTGCTTTACTCCTTGTGTGCAGGTACCTTGTCAGGAAGATCGTCTTTAAGAAGGAGAACATATGGTAGTTTAAAAGGTTATATGCCGACGGATGTCAGTGTTCGGTCCAGGGATTCTTAAACTTTGAATAAAACAAATTTAGTAATTGTGATCTTTTTCCAGTTCACAGGGAAAGAAAACAATATATATATATTTTCAATTTTATTTTTCTCTCATAAATTTTTCTTAAAGTTTTTGTTCCTGCCGCAGTTTACCTGCTAGTGAGTAGTGGAAGATTGTAAAATTAATGAACAGGAAATATAAAGGGAAAACTGCTTATTGTACTTTTTGTCTTTTCTTACAGAAATGTGCCTATAGTTTTGATTTTAAAGCTTTATAGTCATTTTTACTAACACTTTCTGCTAACTATGATGAAATATAAGTGTCTTAATATTTCATGTTCTGCAAAGAGCACTGACTTCCAAATGCTCTGCAGTTGGGAACCATTGGCCTAGCCTGTACTTTCTTGGCAGTACAGGCTAACTGCCTGCCTTTATGGGAAGGTGTTTATAGATCATATGCCATTTCATTTCATTCAAGGAAAATTTTGCTGACAAAAATTTTAGCTTCAGCTAATAGTGTTTTTTACATATTTGATTATTTAATAGTAAGCTCTCACCTAATATAAAGCTAAATGGAATGAGATTCGAGGCCTGTAGTTATCTGCATTTTAAATAAATCTACATTTAAAAACCTGTTGAGAAAGCACCTAATTAAGAATACAGACTGTGAGTAGTCAATATTAATATACAGTGGGAATAGAGGAGCATAGAGTGACAGCCTTTCTTATTTATAATATGTGGTATAACTGAGTCTCAGTTGAAAAAACCCAAATTTTGAGAATTCTTAATTTTTCCCAGTCTTCAGATAATTTCAGTGAGGCCAAGAAATCTGTTTGCTACCATGAATCTATTTACTTAACAAGTATTTACTGAGTGCTTTCTTTCTGCAAGGGACTGTGCCTTTCATGACTTGGTACTAGGTTACCTGTGTGTAAAAATAAATGGGTAGGGAAATAGGAGGAGGAAACCAAAAACAAAGAATGGTTTCCTGAGCATAATGAGTTTATAATATACAACTGTGGTTTTAATATTTGATTATACACCCTGATCAGAAAAATGTTACCTTAGAATATTATGTTTTTAATATTTTTAACAGGTTTATTGTGGATATAATTGACATACACTAAACTACATATATTTAAAGTATACAATTTGATAAATTTTAATGTATGTATACATCAGTGAAACCATCACTGATAAAGTAAATATAGTGCATATATTCTTCAACCTCATAAATTTCCTCTTGATTCTTTGTAATTCTCCCTCTCAACCTTCTTCACAGCCCATTCCAAGCACTCACTGATCTGCTTTCCATTACTATAGATTGCATTTTCTGGAGTTTTATACTAATAAAATCATACAGTATATGCTCTTTTTTTTTCTGAATTCTTTCACTCAGCCTAATTATTTTGAAATTCATCCACATTATTGCATGTATCAATAGTTCATTCCTTTTATTGCTCAGTAGTATTCCATTGTGTGGATATACTGTAGTTTGTCCATTCACCTGTTCATGTATATTTTGGTTTTCAGATTTTGGCTGTTACAGATAAGCTTTTGTGAACATTTGTGTACAAGTCCTTGTATGGACGTATATTTGCTTTTCTCTTGGTTAATTACCATAGAGTGGTTGGATCAGATAGTAGCTGTATGTTTAGCTTTTTAAGAAACCGTCAAACTTTTCCAGAGTGATTGTATAGTTTTGCATTCCCACCAGCAATATGTGAGAGATCCAGTTCGTCCTGCCAACACTTGATAATGTAATTTTAGACATTCTAATAGCCATATAATCGTATCTTGTTATGGTTTTAATTTGTATTTCCCTAAAATGATAGTGAGCTGTTGTTATTTGCCATTCCTATATCTTCTTTGGTGAAGTGTTTGTACAAGATCTTTTTGCTCATTTTTGGTTTCTTATTGAGTTTTGAGAATTCTTTCTAAGTATGGATACAAGTCTTTTATCAGATACATAATCTACAAAGATTTTCTTCCAGTCTGTACCTTGTCTTTTCATTCACTTAATACTAACTTTTGAGACCAGAAGTTTTAAATTTTTATGAAGTCCAGTCTATCTTTTTTTTTAAGAGACTGTGCCTTTAGTTTCATGTCAGAAATCTTTGCCTAACCCTGGGTTGCAAAAATTTTCTATTTTTTTCTAGAAGTTTTATAGTTTTAGGTTTTATATTGAGATCTATGACCCATTTATATATGGTATGATACTTCTGTATATGGTATGTTCGGTTTTTTGCATGTTGATATCTGGTTGTTCCACTACCATTTATTTAAAAAGGTTATTCTTCTTTGCTAAAATTCTTTGTGCTTTTATAAAAAATCAGTTGTTCGTATATGCGTGCGTTTATTTCTGGATTCTCTATTCTGTTCAGTTGATCTTTTTGCCTATCCTTACATCAGTACCACACTGTTTGATTACTGTAGTTTTATAAAAATTTCTTGAAATGAGGTAGTGTTGGGGCCGGCCTGGTGGCACACTGCTACAGTGCGCCACTTGAGAGTGCGGCGGTGCTCCCGCCGAGGGTTCAGATCCCACATACAGACCGGCCGCTCACTGGCTGAGCGAGGAGCGGGCGCAACACCGAGGGTTGCGATCCCGTTGCCAGTCCCCCGGTACAGGCACGACACCGAGGGTTGCGATCCCGTTACCGGTCAGTAAAAAAGACAAAAAGGAAAAAAACTGAGCGAGGAGCGGGCGCAACACCGAGGGTTGCGATCCTGTTGCCGGTCCCGGTCTGGTACGGGTGCGACACTGAGGGTTGCGATCCGTTGCCGGTCACGAAAAAAGACAAAAAGGAAAAAAAAAAAAAAAAGAAATGAGGTAGTGTTAGGCCTCCAACTTTGTTCTTTTTCAAAGTTGTTTTGTTTATTCTAGGACCTTTGTATTTCCATAAGAATTTTAAAATCAGCATGTAAGTTTCTACAAAAAAGCCTGATAAAATTTTTATTGGATTGTGTTGAATCTGTAGATCATTTGAAAGGAACTAACATCTTAACAATGTTGAGTCATCCCATAAATAAAATGTATCTCTTCATTTATTTTTTATTTTATTTTTATTTTTTTTTTGTCTTTTTTGAGACCAGCCGCACCGTGCTCAGCCAGTGAGCGCACCGGCCATCCCTATATAGGATCCAAACCCGCGGTGGGATCCAAACTCCCGAGTGCACCACTGGCTCGGCCCATATCTCTTCATTTATTTATGTCAATTTTTATGAGCAATATTTTGTAGTTTTAGTGTGTATCTTTGGAATAAAATATATTTTTTTCTTTTTAAATTGAATTTTAACTCTTTTATAATGAAAACCTTTCCAGTATTCTTAATTGATATTTGAGGCATTTGCATCCTTGTAGAAATATTGTCAATGGAATGAAGAACTTGACATAAATAAATGTCAGACTGTGTAGCCACAGGGATTTATTTCCACATTGTACCTGCAACTCAAATGTTAGTTGATTGAGCAAATGTACTAGCAAGATTTTTTATGTGATTGCAAATATGGAAAACTGAAAGATATAAATTAAGAAATAATATTTTTGTAACTTGTCAAATGTAGTGTTTATCAGGGTAAAAAGTAACTTAAAGTTAAAATGTTTTTATGTGTGTGTGTCTATAGATGGATTTATAGTATTATGGCTATTCTATTTAGAGGGCACTTCAAAAATTCATAGAAAAATAGAATTAAAATAGAATAATACAAATCTTTCTGCAGACTTTTCGAAGTGCCCTCATGTGTAAGGCAATAATACTTTCTGGCAATTTGAAAATATGGTGTAACTAAAATACAGGTCTGACTTGTTAATGTACTGTTAAAGACTGAAAATTATTTTAATTGCTGATTTTCTGGCTAGTCTTTCAGAGAAATAGGTGAGTCTATTCTGATGTGGTAATTTTATGTTTACTGTCTCTTAGGGTGCTCGAGATAGTATTGTTGAAATGCAAAGTATGGTTATCTTTCATTGTCATCTTGATGTCCTCTATTAGAGTATTTATGGGTAGAATTTTAACATTGTATATTTGTTTTTATGGCTTTTCATATTTGAAATTAAGGAGTTTGGCATAAGAAACTTTGATGTTTGATGTTAAAGTTGCTTTGCAGGTTATTTACCAAAATCATAATCACAGAAAAAAATGCATCCTAGTTAGACATTAGCTTAATTCTCATGTGCAATCATTTTAACTGAGTAGGGCTCTTGGCTTTTTATGGAAAGATGTTATAAGAAACAGCCTTATTAAGTCTACTGCTACACTTTCATTATAAATGCTTATTTTATTTGAAGAGAAATATCTTTTATTCTATTGATCTAGTAGAAGTTATGTTTAAGATGTAATTAAGTTTCCTCTTTCATGTTAAAGAAGTGCAGCATGTGAGACAAAATATTTATTTCCCCAAGATCTATTTTGAATTTATGAGAAAAGTATATTATGAAGCCTGACTTTTTGGTTGTTTGTTCTATATGAATTTCTAAGTGCCTTACTTAGACTCTTCTTATCCAAACTTCTTCAAAGAGTAGTGTTTCCTTGGTTCTCCACCTTCATTTGTTCTTTCTCTTTCCCATTCCTTACTTCAAATTATTTTTCTTTATTAGTTTGTATTTTTTATCAAAATTATTCATGCACATAAAAAGATAACTAGCTGTCTAAGGCTTGTTATGAAAAATAGTAGTACCTTCTCTTTTTACACAAAATTTCTCCTTCCTAGATACAATTACTTTTTTTTGCAGTTTTTACTTATTGGCTTATTTGTTTATTTTTTATTGTAATATAGTTGATTGTACATATCTGTGGGGTATAGAGTCCAATTTCAATACCTGTGTGCAGTAAATGATGCTCAAATCAGAATAATTATTATGACAATATACAATGTCATCGTTTTTCATTGCCCTTTGTCAATTCCTCCTATCCACCCCTCCCCCCTTTTCACCTCTGGTAACCTCAGTTCTCCTTTTGAAAGTTCAGCGTATTATTGTGATTGTTGTATTTTTCTTTCTTTTTTATTTATATGTTTATTTTTTAGCTACCACTTATGAGTGAGGACGTATAAAGTATTTCTCTTTTTGTGCCTGGCTTATTTCATTTATCATGATTTTCTCTAAGTTCATCCATGTTGCTGGGAATGGCAATATTTCATTCTTTTTTATGGCAGAGTAGTATTCCATTATGTATGTATACCTCATTTTCCTTAATCTAGTCATTGAATGATGGACATTTAGATCGGTTCCAGTTTTTGTCTATTGTAAATGAAGCTGCGATAAACATGGAGATGTCGGTGTCTCTTTGACATGATGATTTCCATTCCTTTGGGTGTGTACGCAGCAGTGGAATTGCTGGATCATGTGTCAATCTATCTGTAGTTGTTTGAGGAATCTCCGTACGGTTTTCCACAATGGCTGCACCAATTTACAGTCCCACCAACAATGCAGGAGGATTCCCTTTGCTCCGCATCCTTGTCAGCATTTGTTGTTCTCTGTCTTTTTGATAATAACCAGTCTAACTGGGGGGAGATGATATCTTAATGTGGTTTTGAATTGCATTTCCCTGATGCTGAGTGATATTGAGCTTTTTTTCATGTGTCTGTTGGCCATTTGTTTATATTTTCCTTTGAGAAATGCCTATTCAGATCCTTTGCTCATTTTTTAATTGGGTTATTTTGTTACTGTTAAGTTGCTTGGGTACTTGTGTATTCTGGATATTAATCCTTTTTTGGATGCATAGTTTGCAGATATTTTCTCCCACTTTGTAGGTTGTCTTTGTGCTCTGTTGATGTTTCTTATGCTGTGCAGAAGCTTTTCAGTTTGATATGATCCCATTTGTTTATTTTTCCTTTCTGTTGCCTGTGCTTTGGGAGTCATATTCATGAAATTTTTGCCCAGTCCTACTTCCTGAAGTGTTTCCCCTGCATTTTCTTTTAGAAGTTTTATAGTTTCACATCTTCTATTTAAATCTTTAAACTGTTTTGAGTTGATTTTGGTATATGGTGAGAGGTACAGGTCTAGTTTCATTCTTCTACATATAGATGTCCAGTTTTCCCAGCACCATTTACTGAAGAGGCAGTCTTTTCCCCAATGTATGTTCTTGGTGCCTTGTCAAAGATCAGTTGGCTGTAGGTTTCTGGATTAATTTCTGGGTTCTCTACCAGTTCTATTGGTCCGAATGTCTGTTTTTATGCCAGTACCATGCTGTTCTGGTTACTGTAGCTTTGTAGTGTAGTTTGAATGAGGTAGTGTTATGCCTCTGACTTTATTTTTTTTGCCCAGGATTACTTTGGCTGTTCAGGGTCTTTTGTTGTTCCACATGAATGTTAGAATTGTTTTTTATTTCTGTGAAGAATGTCATTGCTATTTTGATGGGGATTGCATTGAATCTGTAGATCGCTTTGGGTAGAATGGACATTTTCACAATATTCTTTCAATCCAAGAGCATGGGATGTCTTTCAATCTTTTTGTGTCCTCTTTAATTTCTTTCAACAGTGATTTGTAGTTCTCATTGTAGGGATTTTCCACCTCCTTGGTTAAATTAATTCCTAGGTATTTTATATTTTTAGTGACTATTATGGGCTAGCTTTCTTGATTTTTTTTTTTTCTGCTAGTTCATTGTTGGAGTATAAAAATGCTACCAATTTTTGTGTGTTGATTTTGTATCCTGCAACTTTACTGAAATCATTTATCAACTCTAAGAGGTTTTTGTAGAGTCTTTAGGCTGTTATATATATAGGATCATGCCACCTCTAAACAGGGACAGTTTGACTTCATCTTTTCCAGTCTGGATGCCCTTTCTTTCTCTTGCCTGATTGCCTTCGCTAGTATTTCCAATACTCGGTTAAATAGGAGTGGTGATAGTGGCCATTCTTGTCTTGTTCCCATTTTTAAGGGAAAAGGCATTCAGCTTCTTCCCTTTCAGGATAGTATTTGTGCTTTTATTGTGTTGAGATACTTTCTTTCTATACCTAATTTGCTGAGAGTCTTTATCATGAAGGGATGTTGAATTTTGACAAATACTTTTTCTGCAAGAGATAACCACTGTTTCTAAAAAAGAAAAAAATGCTTATATTGCTATTTTGTTATTTTTCTGTTTTGAGTATTTCAGTTGACTTCCTATTATGGGAGGTAAGGATTTAATATTCTTTAATAGGCATATACACACCTCCCTCCAACTACACACACCTTATCACGCATATATACTTTCTGCCCCTTTGCTCCCCATGGTTATATCTTAATTTTGTTTGGTTCAGTATTCAAAGCTTACATTATTATGACTGTAAATGCTATTTATAGTTAAGCCATTTTTTCTTTTCTACTTTTGTGCTTTTACTGGTTAATAACTATCTTGCTTTCTTGTATGTGTAGTTTTCTGTGTACTTTATTATCAAACTCAGGACTGTACCAATTGTCTAAATACTCTCAAGATTTCTAGTCCCATTAGATATTCTGTCAATTTCATTTTCTTAAGACAGTTTCTCCCATTGCCTTCTGACCTGCTCCAATGAACTGGTAACCTTTAAAATTTCCCTTCATTTCATCTTGGTCATTCCTTTGGCCTTTCTTCTGTATTGATTCCTTCATTTGCTGTATCCCATATTTCTCTCTTTCTTCATATATACCCTTGTTTTAGTGTAGTACATACAACAGAAGCTTAATGAGAAAGGATATGTAAGAGATAAAATTTTTGATCTTGTTATATCTAAGAATGTCTTATTTTACCATGACATTTGATTGATAATTTGTTGGTATCTTAAATTCTAGGTCAGAAATCATTGCCATGTAGCTTTTCATGTTATTGTTGAAGTCTGGAGCTAGTTAATGTTTACTTCTTGTATATAATCTGCTCACTCCTCACACCTGTTGCTTGTAGGATATTCTCCTTGTCTCCAGTGTTCTTACATTTTAATTTTGTTTTGAGCTAGGAGTGCTTTTTAGATTTATTTTATTGATAATTTCACCCTCAATTTCCTCTGGTTGCTAAGTGATTCTCTAACTTTTAAAAACCTTATTTATGGTGACGTATACCACACAATCAGAAAATGCATAAAGGATAAATATACAGTTTGAGGAATACCTATTTAGTCATCACCCAAATTAGAAAACAGCACATTGTCAGCACTTTTCTCAGTATAACTCTGCAAAAGGTAATCACTTTTATGGTAATAACTGCCTTGCTTTTCTTTGTAGTTTTCCCATCTAATCATGTGTCTGTGAACAACTTACTTTAATTTTGTCTGATCTTGAACTTTCTGTATGAAATACAATTGTATGTATTCTTTTTATCTGGCTTCTTTCTGCTAATGTTATTATTTATCTATTTATTTCGAGTATTCATGAGATACAAAGCTGATCATCCCCCCTCCTACCCATGATGTGGGGGCCAGATTCATATTGGGGACATACCCATTACCAGAAATTGCTTTTGTACCCTTTGTCCCCTTCCAATTATCCCCCAACCTCCTTCCTGTTTTTTTTGCTTAGGATTGCTTTGGCTATTCGGGGTCTTTTGTTTTTCCATATGAGAGGTAAGATTGTTTTTTCCATTTTTGTAAAGAATGTCATTGGTATTAAGATGGGGATTGCATTGAATCTGTAGATTGCTTTGGGTAGCATAGACATTTTCACAATGTTAATTCTTCCAATCCAAGTGCATGGAATATCTTTCCATCTTTTTGTGTCTTCTTTAATTTCTTTCAGAAGCGCTTTGTAATTCTCATTGTAGAGGTCTTTAACCTCCTTGGTTAAATTGATCTCTAGATATTGTATTTTTTTGGTGACAATTGCAAATGGGCTTACTTTCTTTATTTCTCTTTCTGTTAATTTGTTATTTGAGTATATAAATGCTACTGATTTCCAGGCATTTATTTTGTATCCTGCAATGTTACTGAAGTTATTAAGCAGCGCTAGGAGTTTTTTGATAGAGTCTTTAGGTTTTTCTGTGTATAGTATCATGTCATCTGCAAATAGGGAAAGTTTGGCTTCATCTTCTCCAATCTGGATTCCCTTTATTTCTTTCTCTTGCCTGATTGCTCTAGCTAGTACCTCCAGTACTATGTTGAATAGAAGTGGTGAGAGTGGACATCCTTGTCTTGTTCCTGTCCTTAAGGGGAAGGCCATCAATTTTTCCCGATTCAGAGTAATACTGGCACTGGGCTTGTCATAAATGGCTTTTATTGTGTTAAGATATTTTCCTTCTATACCTAATTTGTTGAGAGTATTTATCATGAAGGAATGTTGAATTTTGTCAAATGCTTTTTCAGCATCTATTGAGATAATCATGTGGTCTTTTGTCCTTGAGCTTGTTGATGTGATGTATCACGTTTATTGACTTTCATAAGTTGAACCATCCTTGCATCCCTGGGATGAATCCCACTTGATTATAGTGTATAATTTTTTTTTAATATGTTGCTGTATTCTCATTGCTAATATTTTGTTGAGGATTTTAGCATCTAGGTTCATCAAGGATATTGGGCTGTAATTTTCTTTTTTTGTTGTGTCTTTAACTGGTTTTGGTATCAGAGTTATGTTGGCCTCATAGAATGAGTTTGGGAGAGTAGAGTCTGTTTCAATTGTTTGGAACAGTTTCATGAGAATTGATATTAACTCCTCTTTACAAGTTTGATAGAATTCAGCTGTAAAGCCTTCAGGACCCAGGCTTTTTTTTGTTGGAAGATTGCTGATTACTGCTTCGATCTCCTTGCTTGTTTTTGGTCTGTTCAGGTTTTCTATCGCTTCTTGGTTCAGTCTTGGTAATTTATATGTGTCTAGAAACTGATCCATATCTTCCAGATTTTCAAATTTGTTGTCATACAGTTGTTTATAATAGTCTCTAATGATTATTTGTATTTCTGCAGTGTCAGTTGTAATGTCTCCCTTTTCATTTCTGATTTTTGTTATTTGGGTTTTCTCTCTTCTTTTTTTTTTTTAAATCTAGCTAATGGTGTGTCTATTTTGTTTATCTTCTCAAAAACCAACTTTTAGGGCCGGCCCAGTGGCGCACTGGATAGTGCGCCGCTTGGGAAGCGCGGCGGCGCTCCCGTCCGAGGGTTCGGATCCCACGTATAGACCGGTTCCCGCTCACTGGTTGAGCGAGGCGCGGGAGCAACGCCGAGGCTTGCGATCCCGTTGCCGGTCCCCGGTCCGGTACGGGGGCAACACTGAGGGTTGCGATCCGTTGCCGGACATGGAAAAAAAGACAAAAAAAAAAAAAAAACCAACTTTTAGTTTTGTTAATCTTTTCTATTGTCTTTTTGGTCTCTTTCATTTAGTTCTACTCAGATCTTAATTATTTCTTTCCATCTACTGCCTTTTGGTTTGGATTGTTGTTTTTCAAGTTCTTTGAGGTGTAGCGTTAGGTCGTTTATTTGGAGTCTTTCCATTTTTTTGATATAAGCATTTATATATCTGCCGAGTGCATTTGTCTTCTAATGATATTTTGAAGACACATTCACATTTTATGTAGCTGTCGTTACTATTGTAATTTATTTTTCTATATATATTCCATTGTATGAATATGCCACGATTTATTCTACTCTAGATGGATATTTGAATTTATTTCTAGTTTGGGTGTATTACTAATAATGTCACTTATGAGCCTTCTTGTATATGTGTTCTGGTAAACCCATGTGCTCATTTTCCTAGAGCAGTGTTATAGAAATATAATCTGAACCACATATGTAATTTAAAATTTTCTCATAGCCGCACTTAAAAAGTAAGAAGAAACAGGTGAAATTGATTTTAATGTTTTATTTAACCCAATAAATCTAATCATTGCAACATGTAATCAATATAAAAATTACTGAGTTATTTCACATTCTTTTTTTATACTGAATCTTTGAAATCTGGTACTTGTTTTACCCTTATAGCCCATTTCAATTCAGTGGAGCTACATGTCACGTGTTCAGTAGCCAGTTTGGACTGTAAAGAAGACACACACACACACACACACACACACACACACATTCAGTAGCCAGTTGGACTGTAAAGAAGACACACACACACACGCACGCATGCGCGCGCGGAGATTTACTATAAGGAAAATGGCTTGTGTGATTATGGAGGCTGAAAAGTCCAAAATCTGCATTTGGCAAACTGGGACCCAAGAAAACTGATAGTATAGTTCTAGAGTTATCCTGAGAACCAGGAGAACTGATGGTGTAAGTTCCAGTCTGAGTACTAATGCCCCAGCTTGAATAGTCTCGCAGAGACAAAATTCTTTCTTACTCAGCCTTTTATTCTAGTCAGACCTTTAGTAGATTGGATGAGGCCACCCACATTGGGGAGGGCAATATGCTTTACTCATTCTGCTAATTCAAATATTATTCTCATCTGGAAATATCCTCACAGACATATGAGAAATAATGTTTGACCAAATATGTGGGCACCCCAAAATTATCCATCACAATGGGCAATCAAATAATCTGCAAATTTGTTTCCTTCTTAGCAATTTTTATATTTTTTTCCTTTTTCCTGCTTTACTGCACTAGCCGATGTTGAGTAGAAATTGTAATAGCAAGTTTACTTGCCTTTTTCCTTATCTCAAAAGGAAAGCTTTCAGTGTTTTACCATTAACTATGATTTTATTGTAGGTATTTTGTAGATATGTTTTATCAAATTGCGGAAGTTCACTAAGATTTTATCATGAATGAATGTTGAGTTTTTTCCAGATGCTTTTTTACATCTATTGAGATGATCATATTATTTTTGTCGTTTGTTGATTGTTAATGGTGAATTACACTTTTATTTTATTTTATTATTTTTGTGTGTGTGTGAATTACACTTTTAAATTGTTAATGGTTTAATGAGTTACACTGATTTTTAAACTCAACTTGGTCATATTATACAATCTTTTTTGTGTATTATGGAGTTCAGTTAGCTGATATGTTATTTAGGCTTTTGTTTCTGGATTCATGAATGAAAATGGCCTATAATTTTCTTCTTTCTTTTTGAATTTTTATATCAAGGCTAGTCCGGAAATTAATCAGAGTCTTAAGATGGTTGCATTTCTTCCTTAAGTATTTGATGAGCTTGCCAGTGAAGCCATAAGCTAATCTCAACAAATTCCAAAACACTGAAATCATAGAAAGGGTGTTTTCTGACCACAGTGTGATTATTTCTAGAAATCAGAAAAAAGATAACTTAAAAAATTCCATGTTTAAAGGCTGGCCCGTTTGCTCAGTTGGTTAGAGTATGTGTTATAACATCAGGATCAAGGGTTTGGATCCCTGTAGCCAGTCGCCAAAAAAAAAGGAAAATAGTTTTTAAAAAAAATTTTAAAAATAAAAAATTCCACGTTTACAAATTAAGAAATATACTTCTAGATTATAAGGCTCAAAGAAGAAACTGCAATGGAAATTAAAAACTATTTTGAACTGGATGATTACAGAAATATTCCATATCAAAATCTGTGGGTTTCTACAAAAGTAGCTCTTAGAGAAAACATACATACTAGAAAAAAAATAAAGGTTGAAAAATAATGAGCTGAGTATTCATCTCAAGATGTTAGCAAAGTAACATAAGGAGAAGAAGTAATGAAGATGAAACAGAAATAAATGAAATATAAAACAGAGTAGAGAAGATTAAGAAGTCAAGAGTTGATTCTTGAAAAGATTAATAAAATTGATAAACCTCTGAGATACTGATCAAGCAAGAATGAACACACAATTATCTAATATTAGTAATGAAAGAAGGGATTTCTATAAGTCCTAGAGTCAAATATAAGAGGCTGTAATGCACAATTTTATGCTAAAAATTTTTTTAACCCTGATTTTGTTCAGAGGTGGACTTTCTAGGAAATTCTAAATCATTTAACCAATCATTATTTGGCTGTAGTTGGTTTAGTGGGTGCATGTGACCCAGATGTGAGGGGAAATTTTATGCTAAATTTTGAGAATATAGATGAAATGGTTGCCTTCATGCTGTTTTCTTTGTGGGAAGGCTTTTAATTACTGATTCAGTTGTTAAAAATAACTGTGAGACTATTCCAGTTTCCTGTTTGTGTCAGTGGCACTGGTATCCTTCTAATACCATGGCATACAACGTTAGAGCAATACTTATTTCTCTCATTCATTCTTTCAACAAATATTTACAGGACACTTACTATATATGAGGCACTATTATTTATCATATTTCTCATATCTAGTCAAACTGGATTATTTTTTAGGACAGATTACTAGGTTCTATCTTTGGAAATTTTAAAAACAACAAAAAAGGCTCAGCATAGCTAGGTGGTGACAATAAGGAGTATATGCCATTGTGAAAGCTGAATAGCACCTACTTCAGAGAGTACCCCTATAATTTGTAAAGTAGTATGGTTTTTCAGATATATCTCTGTTGTTGGAATTCATGACCTAGTGTTCATAGACTTGTAGTGGATTTATCAGTTGACTTCAGGGTATCCATGATTCCTCTGAAATTGTAAAGAATATTTTATATGTATGTGTTCTTTGGCGGTAGGGAGGAGAGAGTTCAGTGGTTTTCCATAGGTTTTCAAAAGGTCCATAAAAGTTTAAGAACCACTGCTGTGTGGGTTGACAAAAGTTTGCAGAGACCAACAAATACAGTTTTTTAATTTTGTATTTTATGTCTGCGTTTGAGTAACCATTCTATAGTAAAATATTATTAATTATATATCAGATTCTTCTTGACTTTTGTTCAATTCATATTATTTTGCCAATACTTTAACTGAGAACTTTTTTTTAAAGGTTCAGGAGCAAGTACATCCCAATCTGTCAGCTAATGAGGAGTCTCTCTATTATATTGAAGAGCTGATTTTTCAGCTGCTTAACAAATTATGCATGGCCCAACCAAGGACTGTTCAAGATGTGGAGGTAAAAATTATTTTGTTATTTCAAAAAGTCACTAAGCCACTGTATAAACTAATTTTTATATCTAAATCTTTATCATTCTGAATTATTGTGGGAACTAAAATCATTGAAATTATGTGTGGTATATATGTGTTCATTTTTGACAAAGGTATCAAGGCAATTCTTTGAGGAAAGGAAAGTTTCTCAGAAAAAGTGCTAGAATATGGGGCCGGCCTGGTGGCGCACTGCTACAGTGCGCCGCTTGGGAGTGCAGTGGCGCTCCCGCCGAGGGTTCGGATCCCACATACAGACCGGCCGCTCACTGGCTGAGCGAGGTGCAGGCCCAACACCGAGAGTTGCGATCCCGTTGCCGGTCCCGGTCCGGTACGGGCGCGACACTGAGAGTTGCGATCCGTTGCCGGTCACGAAAAAAGACAAAAAAAAAAAAGAAAAAGTGCTAGAATAGCTAAATAAATTTATGGGGTAAAAACCCCTTGAAATCTGTCTCACACTGCAGACAAAAATTAATTCAAGATTGATCATAGCCTTAGACATAAAAGCTGAAATTGCAAAGTTTCGAGAAGAAAATACTGGAGAATATCTTCATAACCTGGGGTTAGGCAAATATTTTTTAGAGAGGACTCAAAACACAGTAACTATTAAATAATAAAATTAATGAGAAAATAAAAAGATGTAAGTCACAGACTAGAAGAAAATGTTTGTAATATGTATTTCTGACAAAAGACTTGTGTCCAGAATATGTTAAAGACTCCTACAAATCAGTAACAAAAAAGACACCCTCCTCCCCCAAATGAGCAAAAGTCTTGAACAGATGCTTCAGAAAAGAAGATGTACTAATAGCCAGTAAGCACATGAAAAGGTGCTGAAGCTTGTAAGTCATCAGGGAAATCAAAATTAAAACCACAGTGAGATACCATTTCACATCTACAAAAAGAGCTGTAATCTCCCTTATATATCCTATATATTATTACTTTTTCCTTTTTCCAGTTCATCTTAATAATGCTTAAAGCTTTCTTTTTAATCTTTATTTTCTTCTTTACCCATAGAAATATGTGGAAAAACCTTGATAGTCCTATTAACCTTTTATTTAAACTAAAAAATATTTATTGTAGGAATCAGAACATGTCATGTCACTATTATCTGCTAACATTAAGGATAGTGATAAAGTTGAAGTTTGTATGAATTTTTTATTTATGAATACTTCTATTGATACTATAATGGTACTGCTATGATCTGAACAGGAACGAGTTCAAAAGACCTTTCCTCATCCAATTGATAAATGGGCTATTGCTGATGCACAATCTGCCATAGAGAAACGAAAACGAAGAAATCCTCTTTTACTGCCTGTGGACAAAATCCATCCTTCATTGAAGGTAATAAAAGATTAAACTTTGTAGGAGTTCTTTATAAAAAATAATACTTTATTTAATATTGGTGTATTTATTATTAATGTAGCATGGTCTTTAGTGTGTCTGTATACTCATGTGTATATACTTGTATGTGCACATACATTTTATATATGTGTATACATTAATATGTGTACAAAATAAAAGTAAACATATCCTGATTAAATCAGATTGCCTCTCGAATAATATTAAAATTTAGTAATAGTGATAATGCATTCTGGCATCTTTTTGGCATCTTCCAACAAGTACTATGCCTGACTGATTTCTGTGTAATAGACCATGATTCTCATCCTTTGGTTGATTAAGAAAGTCCATAATGTCAAAAGCTACTATGAGTTCAGAACCGTTTTTAAATTAATTCATATCAGCAGAGATACTTTTATACACATTGGAAAAATAGGCTACGGAATATTATTTAGAGTGTAGAATATGTTTGATGTACTTGGATTTGAAGACCTCTTTGTAGCAATTACAAGAACACCTCTCTCTACCTCCCACACACATATACACATCCTCCGCTCAATAGGTACTACTGTAACTAGGGGATATTGGTTTTAAAGCAGGGTTCTTGAAGATGGCAAATATTTGTCAAATGGGCTTTGGATAACATATTAAGAAGCTTTTTGAGAGTTCAGCCCAAGACTTTTGTATTAGAATCAAGTATTCTTGATTGATAAGAGGCAGATTTATTAGATTAGATATCTCTAAAAAAAAAAAAAAAAAAAAAAAAACCCCTGACTGCTGGGACCAAGGGTCTGTTTTATATTCTGTAGTATCCGTATATTCATATATTCGTAATTTTAGACATTTTGTTTATAGGAAGTTCTTTGTAAGCAAAGATATTAAGTAAGAATTTTTAAGTGTTTAACTGATACTTGACAGTGCCATTTTTTTTAATTAAATTGTTTATTTTTTCCACAGGAAGTTTTAGGGTACAAAGTGGACTACCATGTGTCCCTATATATTGTGGCTGTACTAGAGTATATCTCAGCCGATATTTTGAAATTGGCTGGTAATTATGTTTCTAATATCCGACATTATGAAATATCTCAGCAAGACATTAAAGTGTCAATGTGTGCAGATAAGGTAAGTGTTAAAAGGTACTTAACATGGATTAATAGTGACTATATGTCATTTCTGCTTCAATCTTTTTTTACACACTATTATACGAGTAATAGTAATTTTTATAATTTCTGGTATTGGAAGACAGAAGTATCCTGGCTTTACATAGTAACCCTGATATTTCTGGGTTTCTAAGCATGATGGGGATCTCTTTTTTTCCTTCAAGAATCTTTTACCTACAGGAAAAACCATTCAAAGCCTCAAACTAGTTTAAGAAAAGTAGTTTGAGTTTTATATTTTTAGAAAGAGAATATACGCAGTTCTACTTGGGTACTTTTAAGTGTAAGTCATTTTGAAGATCATACTTTGGTGTACAGAATAGTTTAGTGAGACATAGACATTGAGAAAAAGACTTTGCAATGCCAAAGTTTCTCCCTTCTGATAATTTTTTGTTTATATATCGGTCTTTCTTCCCGGCTGTAAGCTACTTGAGGGAAGAAATTGAGTCTTTCTATTTTCTTCCCTTCTCCTTTTCTTCCCTTCCTGCTTTTCCTCCTTTTTTTCTTTTTAAATCAACATTTTTGAAGACCTGTTATGTGCCAGTCACTGTCCTGAGCCTTAAAGACACAACACTGAATAAGAGCAATTTCTGTGTTAGAAGGAATTTTTTTTTTTCCTTTTTGTCTTTTTTCGTGACCGGCAACGGATCACAACCCTCAGTGTCGCGCCCGTACCTGACTGGGACCAGCAACGGGATCGCAACCCTCGGTGTTGGGCCCGCACCTCGCTCAGCCAGTGAGCGGCCGGTCTGTATGTGGGATCCGAACCCTCGGCGGGAGCACCGCCGCACTCCCAAGCGGCGCACTGCAGCAGTGCGCCACCGGGCCGGCCAAGAAGGAATTTATTTTAATATGAAATAAAAATACTAGAAGCATGTAATTGTAGCACAATGTGATTAAAACTATTATACTAATAAAATAATTAACTCTGATGTAGGGGTGGCCAGGAAAATTTCACAGAGAATGTGATGACCTCTCGGACCTGGCAATGCCAGTGGTTCTCAGCCTTGACTGCAAATCAGAATTACCAGAAAGCTTTTAAAGAGTTCTAATGCCTGTGTTTTACCCCCAGAGATTTAATTGGCCTGGGTTGAACCTCCAAGCCTGAGTATTTTTTTATTTTATTTTATTTTTTATGTTTTCTGACTGGCAAGGGGATCGCAACCCTTGGCATGGTGTGGTCCACACCACGCTCAGCCAGTGAGCACACTGACCATCCCTATATGGAACCCGAACCCGTGGCCTCGGCACTACCAGCGCTGCACTCTCCCAAGGGAGCAATGGGGCCGACCCAAGCCTTACAATTTTTTGAAAGCATCCTAGGTGATTCTAATATGCAGTTATGATTGTGAACCATTGTACTATACCCATACTTTCAAAAATGATTTTTCACTTACGTTTCATAGTGGGAATGCTTGTTATTTGTTTTGACTTCTAAAATTATGATTATATATATTTTTTACTTTGAAAGTATCTCAGACTTATATGAAAGCTGAAAGTACAATAAAAAATTCTTCCCTGCCCCCTGAACCATTTGAGAGTAAGTTGCCAACATAGTGTGTCCTACAAACAAGAACATTCTCCTACATTACTGTAATGTGACAGTCAAAATCCAGGAAATTAATACATCAATACATTGATACATTATACCATCTTACCTCTCAGACCCCATTCAAGCTTGCCAGTTGTCCCAGGGATGTTTTTTATAGCAAAATGATCCAGTCCAGAATCATGTATTATTTTGTTGTCATATTTTTTTTTTCTCATTCTGGAACAATTCTTCATTTTTCCCTTAATGTTTTTGACCTTAACACTTTTGAGGATTACAGGTCAGTTATTGTTTAGAATGTTCCTTAATTTAGGTTTTTCTGATGTTTTTTCTTGATTAGAATCAGGTTAAGGTCTTCGGCAGTAATATTATAGAAGTTGTGCTGTGTTCTTCTCATTGCATTTACTCATGTGGCACACAAGCACACAATTTCAATGTGTCCCATTAGTGATGATGTTCACTTTGATTATTTGACTAAAGGGTTGTCTGCCAGGCTTCTCTTCTGTGAAGTTACTCTTTTCTCTTTTGTAATTAATAAATATTTTGTAGAATATTTCGTGACTGCTTAAGTAGCTTATTCCTCATCACACTTTAAGTTTATTCATTTATTTTAATATGGACTTATTACTTCATTATTTCTTTAGATGTTCAAATTGTCCTAGATTTGGTCAGTGGGAACTCTGAGTTAGCTTCTCTGTCCCTATCTTTCTTTCCTTCCTTCCTTCTGTCTTTCCACCCACCCACCTACCTACCTACCTACCTACCTACCTATGAGGGTACTTCAGAAAGTTTATGGAAAAATAGAATTAAAAGATAATACGAGTCTTTCCATGAACTTTTTGAAGTTCCCTTGTATTTATAAAATTGTAAATTGACAAATTATAGTTGTATATATTTTATTGGGTATAAAGTGATGTTATGATTTATGAATACAATGGAATAATTAAATCAAGCTAATTAACTTGAATACTTTTTTGTGGTGAGAACATTTGAAATTTATGCTTAGTGATTTTGAAATGTGCAGTACGTTATTGCTTACTATATTCATCATGCTGTGCAATAGATCTTAAAAACAAAACAAAACACTTATTTTTCCTATCTAATTGAGGCTTTGTATCCTTTGACCATCTTTTGACCCATTTCTCCTAACCCTCCCCCACCTCTGGTAACTGCTTCTTTTGAGTTTGATTATTTTAGATTCCTCATATAAGTGAGAACATGCAGTATTTGTTTTTCTGGAGCACTTTCTTTTGACACTATATGTTCCAGGTTCACCTTGTTCTTTACCTGCTGCTCAAGTTCTAGAATTAGTTGTTTCTCTAAAAAACCCTGGTTCCTTTAAGTGAAGAATGATACTGTGTACTTAGATATCAAGATCTGGGTGCTAGATGAGCTCATCACTGTTGGGGTGTCACTGCTCTGTCCGTTAGAGGCCAGAGTTAGGGAGTATATATACTGTATGTATGAGGGTACTTCAAAAAGTTCATGGAAAGATTTGTATTATATTTCAATTCCATTTTTCCATGAGCTTTATTATATATGTGTATGTATGTACATCTCAATATTTATTTCTCATCTCCAATTCAAATCCAATACTACAGGGTTCATTTTAGCCTTCCCTGTTTGTAACTCTCTTCTCTGACAGTGAGAAACTTGGCACCCATTTTTCTTTTTTTTGTCTTTTTTTTTTTTTTTTTTCATGACCGGCAACGGATCGCAACCCTCAGTGTCGCGCCCGTACCGGACTGGGACCGGCTACGGGATCGCAACCCTCGGTGTTGCTCCTGCACCTCTCTCAGCCAGTGAGCAGCTGGTCTGTATGTAGGATCCGAACCCTCGGCGGGAGCGCCGCCACACTTCCCAAGCGGCGCACTATAGCAGTGCGCCACCGGGCCGGCCTCAACACCCATTTTTCTTAATATGTTTTCTTATTTAATCAGTCCTGTGTGTAACTAATCTCCTGTTTCCCCTAACTGGTGTAGGCACTCTCCTTAGCCATATTTTAGCTTAGAAACCTCCCTTTTGTATATGCCCTCCTTACCCAACTCAAGCTCTGACAACCCCAAGTTGGGCTGCTGCCTTTCCCCTCCCCTCACCATGTGAATGCCCTCCTCACCTTCCTTGGACTCTGACATACCACACTAGGCCACCTTCCTATGCAAATGCCCTCCTTACCCACTGAGGCTCCAGCTCTAGGCTCCAACACCCTGTATCAAGCTGCCTTATCATATGCATCATCTCTTTACCCTGATTGGTCCCCAACATCGGGCTGTTCCCCCTGTACAGACACTCTTCTTATTCCACTCAGGGTCTGACACCCTGAGATGAGCCACCATAGCTTTTCCTCACCCCCACCCTCCAGGGATTCCTATGTTATAAGCCCTGCCCCATCTCCTCTCCCAATGGCCTTGGACAGAAATATTGAGGAACTGTGAGGAAAGAGAGACTTTATACTGTATTTGAGGTTTACCTTTTTTGTGACTCTTTAAAGGCAAAAGCAGTTAGATACTAAACAATTTCATTCTAATTAAATTTAATAATTAATTCCAAACAGTTTTAGAAGTAGAAGAGACCAAATCCTTACAACAGATTGACAAATGATTATGTAATCTCTGTTTGGACACTGAGGAAATTGTTTATCACAAAACTGTTTAGAAGTTCACAAAAAATAATTAGGTGAATTTTTTCCTCATACAAAGCTAACATTGGCTTCTCTATTAACTTTAATTAGTTCTGTCTTCTGTACTATGTTAGGTAAGACTAAACTATTTTTCAAAATAAGTCATTCAGTTATTTGAAGCATTTTTGTCATCTAAATCTTTACCTTTCAAGAGTTAAAAAAAAAAAATCATGTGACATGATTTTCAGATTCCTACGTTATGAATGTATTGCTTTTAGACGGTGATTTCTAAATCTAAAGACAATTAGTCCAAGTTTGGTCTGACCTACACAGAGTATAATGAAATGCATACCTCCTTTATTCTATATGCTATTCTTTTATAATTTTAGCATTAACTTTTTTGGCACCCATGTCACTGTGTTTCCTGATTGAGTTTGCAGATGTCTAAACTTCCTAGGACTTTTTCACATGAGATACTATTATGTTATGTTTTTGAATTCTTCAGCTTGTGCTGTTGATTTTTTTTTTTTTTTGATGTAAGATTGAACTCAAATTTATCTCTAGAAATTTTTATACTGTATTGTGCCATTATAACAAAATATTTAAACAATCTGTCTGTCATTCAGCATTTTAGATACCCTACCCAGCTTTTATTAATGTATACAAATTAGAGAAACTTTGTTTTAGTTGAAATTATTTAGTGGAATATTGAAAAAGCAGATATAAAAAATGAGATTTCTAACATATGCTATTAGAGACATCCGTCTTTTCTTCATTCTGGCCTTCAATCAACTACTTTTCACCTCTTGTCTAATTCAGTGGTCAAGAAACTTTATCTAAAAAGAGCCAGAGGATAAATATTTTAGGCTTTGTAGGCCATACAGTTTGTCTTGCAGCTACTCATCTTTGCCTTTTAGCGTGAAAGCAGCTATAAACGAATGAGCCTGGGCTGTGTTCCAGTAAAACTTTATTTAAGAAACAGGCAGTGGACTAGATTTGTCCTGTGTGCGATAGTTTGCTGATCCTTGTTTCAAATATCCTTGTCATGATCCCCTGTCTGTCACAGGAGACTATCTTGTGCTTAGCTAAAATTCAGATGACTTTATTTGTGGGTCTAGTTATGTGAGTGAAGTAATGAGGTTGTGCAACATGCTGTGATCCTAGTAAATCCAAACTGATTTCTAGTGATCACTATTTCAAGAGCTCACAACCATCTGTTTTTTTTTTTTTTTTTCCATGTCCGGCAACGGATCGCAACCCTCAGTGTCGCCCCCGTACCGGACCGGGACCGGCAACGGGATCGCAGCCCTCGGTGTTGCTCCCGCGCCTCGCTCAGCCAGTGAGCGGGAACCGGTCTGTATGTGGGATCTGAACCCCTGGCGGGAGCGCCGCCACACTTCCCAAGCGGCGCACTATAGCACTGCGCCACCGGGCCGGCCCACAACCATCTGTTTAATAAATTATTTGAATAAATGATTTCTAGGGATCATTACAATTTGCCAGAAAGGAAACTTGAGAATCAGCCTCTATTCTTTACATTTAAAAATAGAAGCATCATTTGGCTTTGTGAGGTATTCTGGCACATCAAAGATTGCTGAGAATAGAGCTGGCTGGTTTGCTTACTCAGTAGACCATGGTGCTGATAACACCAAGGTCAAGGGTCTGGATTCCCCGTACCAGCCAGCTGCCAGAAAATAAAATAAAAAACTGTAGAATTCAACGTCAACTGTACCTGTCACTATTAAGGAAAATAGATAGTAGAACATATATACTTAAGAAGGAAATTTAATAAAGGTGAGAGAGAATAAGAGGGCACAGAGCTGCTCTGAAGAAGTTTAATTCTCTAGGCCTAGATGTAATAGGAGTTGACTTCTATATTTTTTATTTCACAATAATATCCACTTCAAGAACTGGCTGTACTTTTCGATTGTCCTTGTTATGAACATGACCAACAGTTTTAATTTTTATGATCCTTCGCTCATTTGGATTTTAGCCTTCTTTACAAGTTTAATAGTTTACAAGCATATAATACATGTCATTTGTGCATTTGGTGTGTGTCATATGCTCTGGATTTTAAAATGAAAACATGGTTTTTATCCTTAGTGAAAACAGATATGAACAGAAATTTCAGTCTAAGGCAGGTGCTTCTCTAGGCAAGAGAGAAGATTACTAATGAAGGACCGAAGCTAGTAGAAAAGATTCTGATATGGAGTCAGGGAGAACTATCGAAAAACTATGCTAAAAATTATATTTGAGCTATGTGATGAAAACTCAAAACTAGGGATTGGTTAGATGAATAAAAGTGAGAGTGTGAAGGGAAGGGAAAGTAAGAGAAGACTTTCTAGACAGAGGAGACTAGAGGGAACTGACCAGTTTAAGAGAGATTTCTGAGTTAGAGCCAACAGGATTTGGGGACTGATTTGACATAGAAAAGAAGTTGAAGAAATGCTAAGTCTAAGGTAAGGACAAACTATCTAGTTATGAAGACCATGTAGGTGATGCTGTTACTAGTGATTCTGAGATGGAGTGTACATGTTATAGGTTTTGTTAGACAAGGAGATATCTAGGAACCCTTTAATAACATTTGTCTAGGATTCAGAAAAATAATGAGGCTAGAGATAAACACTTAGGAGTCATTATCATCTAGGTAGTAATTGGAAATCATTTAAGGGGATGAGCTCACTCTAGGAGAAAATATAACATATTTCAGACTGGTGGCCTGCTAGTTAATAGGGTCTCCAGGTTTGTTTTTTAAATTTTTGAATTATTTACCATCTATTTATATCTACAAATCTAAAAATTTTAAGTAAAAATATAGTTTCCAGACTTGAAAAAGGAAAATCAAAAGGCCTAACAGAAAATAGCTGGCATTGAATGGTGCACTTACTTCCTCTTTAGGTGCGTGTAGCTTCCAATTTAGCATAATCCCCACTGCTTATTTACAGTGTTACCTGCCTGACCCCTGTAGCATTAATACAGGACTTTTGGTACTGTGTAACCAAAAGAGTTCCAAGAATGGAACCCAGTACAGGTGGTAGAGGAGGTAAGTGATAAAGAAGAAGACCCCATTGAGAATGGTGTATCAAAAGCCAAGGGAAGAGAGTTTTAAGAAGCAGAGGATGGTCAGCTATGTCAAAAACTAGAGAAAACAAATAAGAAGGCTAAAATACACTATTAGACTTGACGCTAGGAGGTCATTAGTGAGAGCAGTTTTAATAGATTAATGGGCTTGCTGAGTGAATGGGAGTAAAAAGTTAGAGATAGCAAGTATAGACTACTCTAAAAAGATCTTTGGTGGGGAGGAGAAAAAAGGATGGTAGCTCTTCTGTGAGTTTTTATGTGTTGTGCCTTCCATTATTTTGTGTCTGTTTAAAATCAGATTTTATCACCAAATTCCCTTTGCAGCCCTCATTGAGAGGGCTTTAGAGTCTAAAATGGCTGGGAATTGGGGATGATGGTGTTTAGTGACAAGTGTGTGGGTTGCAAGGAGGAGACAGATTTGAGACTGTCACAGGAAATGAAGCTAGGAAAATGGGTTCGTGTTAAATTGTGAATGGATTAGGAATAGGATTTATTATGCAGAAGACAGCAAAATCCAGTATCATTTTTATGTAGGATATGACACAAATTTGTTTTTAGGAACATAATTTTAGAAATGGGGCAGGAAGATCAAACTACAAGACTTTGTGTATCCTTGTAAGAGATGGTGGTTGTTTAATAGTTTAAAGCATAGAGTGAAGTGGAGAGAACTGACCAGATTTAAGAGACATTTCTGAGTTAGATTCAAAAAGATCGGGAGGCCAATTTCATGTTTATTTATTTATTTATTTTATTTTTTCTTTTTTGTCTTCTTTCATGTCCGGCAACGGATCGCAACCCTCAGTGTCGCGCCCGTACTGGACCGGGACCGGCAACGGGATCGCAACCCTCGGTGCCGCGCCCGCACCTCGCTCAGCCAGTGAGCGGGAACCGGTCTATATGTGGGATCCGAACCCTTGGCTGGAGCGCCGCCACGCCCCCAAGCGGCGCACTGTAGCAGTGCGCCACTGGGCCGGCCCTTATTTTGTTCATCACTGTATTTTACCAACATCTGGTACAATGTTTGGTGATCAGTAGATGTTTTTCAGAATGAATGAATGAATGAGTGAATGAACATCTCTTATTGTATTGTCAGAATTAACTCTCATCAATTTGAAATTGTTTTACTTTTTGGAGCTTCCTTTCACAATTGTAACTTCTTTTTTCCTGAACTCTCAGAGTACTTTCAGTCAGTCTTGAATATTTAATTAACTAAGTCCAATCTTTTATTTTTTAAACTGTTATTCTAAAATGTATGGCCACCTTTTTCTTTTTCTAATATTCTTTTGATTTACAACTAGTTCTTGCCTGTTGGTTGACTTCCGTTCATAGTAAAAGTCTATTTCCAGAAGAAGAAATTGTCATTACAACTGTTTAAGCATCTCTGGGATGCTTGGGTTTAGCAAATGAACTTAATAGCAGTTGTTGGTGTGGTAAATGTGCATCAGAAAAGCATCACACTGTTATCTGTCATGTGCCTCTACAATATCATTTCTCTTTTCTCCTTTTAACTCTACCCAAGTGTATAGGGGTACCATCCTTATAATTTGGCAAGAAACTACCATGATGGATACCTACTATTAGCCAGACATAATAGTATGCCCTTTATGCACATTACCTCATTGAATTCTTCTGTCAGTTACATTTTACATATAAGGAATCTGACTTTCAAAAGAAAAATAACTGTTCATAATCACAGTCAAGTAAGTGGCTGAGCTGGGATTTTTGGTTCAGATTATTCTCCAAAGGTATGCTCTTTTTTGCTATTATATCTGTGTGTGTATTTTGTGTGTGTGTGTGCGTGTGTGTATATATATATATATATCACACACATGCATACATACACACATATATGTATTCATTTATTAAGGTACTTCAGAAAGTTCTTGGAAAGATTAGTATTATCTTTAAATTCTGTTTTTCCATGAACTTTTTAAAGTACCCTCATGTATAATATTTCACCATTAGGTTTATCTTTTTTCCAGAAATATTTATTTATTTTACCATATCCAGTTTCATTTGGCCATTTCCCACCTTTAGCTTTTCATTTTTCTTTTATTCTAAATTTATGCATATAAATTTGCCTGTAATACACACAACTCTCATAGTTTAATAATGTTTTAATTTCAAGTATTTGAGGCAGTTTTATAAAAGAAAAATTTATAAATTACTGATTTATATTTCAGGTTTTGATGGATATGTTTGATCAGGATGACATAGGTTTGGTTTCTCTCTGTGAAGATGAACCTAGTTCTTCAGGTGAATTAAACTACTATGACCTTGTCAGAACTGAAATTGCAGAAGAAAGACAGTATCTTAGGGAACTCAATATGATCATAAAAGTGTTTCGAGAAGCCTTTATTTCTGACAGAAAGCTGTTTAAACCTTCTGTAAGTACCCTTTTTGGATCTGTGATTCTGAGTACTCCCAAAAGTTAAATGACATCTTTAAATCATAAATAGTAACTTTATATACCTTGTTAGTACATAAAATTTTTTTAAATGTGTTTGGATTTTAAAAATATGTGAGTTGTTATATTAATGTAATCAATGCAGTGACAATGAAAATTAGACACAAAATTGGAAAGGGGGATTTACACTGGAATGAAATCTTTCTCTGCTATACATTATTTGAGATTTATGTTCAGTTCATTTGGAGGGGTGAAAAAGATGTATGGTCTAGAAAAGAAGGACCTTTGCCTTTTCCTTTCTTTTGGTGAGTACTTTAAGACAGTAGTTTAAAATTTAAACTGTGGAACTTTTAAAAAATAAAAGATTATGCAGAATGCCACATAAAGAAAAGCACAGTTGCTCTGTTTGAAGAACGGTAGGAGTGGGATGAGTAGGATGGGGATCCAGAGAGCCTGATCCATCTCTTAACTTCTGTAGCTTCTAATGTCAGCTCAAAGGAACCCAGCGAAACAAACACTGTCTTTTAAAAAAAAAAGATTTTCTTTTTCTTCTCTTCATCACATGATTTATTTTTCCTCAAGTGTCTTTGTGACTCCCACTTAAAAAATATTTAGCCTTTAGCTTATATATCTTGTACCTCCTAACTTCCTCCCCAGAATAACTATTACATGACTAAATAGGAGTGATGATCAGACACAGCTAGCTGAATGCTTAAGCTTTTCTCATTTTTGCCAAAGGAATGAGTTTAAATGATAATTTAAAGTGTTTTAATTGGCCTTTACCTTTTTTCTTTCGTACATATGTTTAACAATGTTCATAATAGCTCCCACTGGACATACTACCTTAAGTAGCCAGCATTTTATGTTTTTTTAAAGTACTGTCCTATTTTATTTGACCTTTATAACAATCCTGTGAAACAGGTAGGGCAGGTATTATGTCTACCTTACTGCTATGGAAATTAACACAAAATGGTTGTGATTTAAATGAGTTATAGAACTTGAACTTGGATTTGGGTTCTTTTCCATCACATTATAATTGGATTTTACCTATAGTGGTATGAAGAATAAAAGCCTAACAGATGCTGGTAGCTAATGTTATCTTTGCCTTTTCTGTGTCTCATCAGTTTCCATTCCTCAGGAATTAATTTTTATGGGTCTCTTTTCACTTGGGTTAGTGCTGGTTTGACAGAAAACTTCTGTTATAATACTGAAGGACCAAAAGGAAGAGTGGAATCCCTCTTTTCTCTGTCTCTACTATAATTTTTTTTAGCATAGACTAGATTATAAACTTTTGTGGTAAAGACCAAGATCAGAGCATAGTACTCAGCAAATATTGGATAAAGGAATGAATGACTTAAAATTGATCTTAATTTACTCTTTTGGGCTCTTCTCCTATGTCTTCAAAAAGCCCACACTTATGGAGGGCCAAATATGTGCCAAGAGCATTTTTTAGAAAGTATCTTATTTAACCCTCATAAGAACCCTATGTGCTGGGTATTAGTATACCACCAGATGTGTGACCATAGGCAAATTACGTAACTGCTCTGTGCCTCTGTTTCCTTATTTGTAAAAGGAGGATGATGATAGTGCCTGTCTAATAAGGTTATTATGAGATTATGCATCAAGTGTTTAGAATAGTGCCTGCAATATATAAGTGCCCAAGAAATGTTACCCATTGTTATTGTCATTATCATTCTATTCCAGGGTCATTCATCTAGCATGTTGTAAATGAAAAAATGAACTCTTTTTCTTCTCCAGTCTCACATTCAACAAAGAACACTTGTATGACCAGATATTTGGGGTTTTTTCACCCATACACCAAGTAATTCTCTGGTGGATGCCAACTGGGTGTCCTATAATTCAACTCAGTTGTCACATTATCTGCCTGATCCCACAGGTTAAGGGCTCAATCCTAACATGACTGCCTCACTTCAGGTACCAGTTGCAAGTCTCAGGTAGTAACCTGTGCATCTTCCTGGCTGGCTATAAATTGGGATTCCCGTGATTGCCTCCTTGTGTTCGATTAATTTGCTGGGACAGCTCCAGGACTCAGGGAAACACTTACTTACATTTACCAGTTTATTCTAAAGGATATTACAGAAGACACAGATGAATAGTCAGATGAAGAGATGGATAGGGCAAGGTATGGGGGATACGGAGCTTCTGTGCCCTCTCTGGGTAAGCTACCCTTCTAGCACCTCAAATCTTGTTCTAGAGTTTTTATAGAGCTAGATCTCTGGCCTCCCCACACCCCTTCCTAGAGGTCAGTGGGTGGGGATGGAAGTTTCAACTCTCTAATCCTCTAATTATTTGGTCTTTCTGTTGACTGGCCCCATCCAGAGACTAGCTAGGCATCCCAACCTAGCAACTTCATTAGTATAAACTCAGGAATTATCAAAGGAGCTTGTTAGAAATAACAAAAGACACTTCTATCACTCAGAAAATTCCCTAGGTTTTAGGAACTCTGTGACAGGACAAAGACCAAACGTATTTCATATTATACTACATGTGTGGTAGAGCCAGGATCCAAGTTCAGGTCTGTCAGGTTACAAAGCCCATGTTGTTTCCACTATAAGATGCCAGGGTGAATAATAGTTGGCCATAAACTGAATAGTCAATCATATGATCTGTTTGTGTCCAGAAGACTTGAACCTGTCTTAACGTAGATATAACTCACACATGAGAGCTTGAATGAAATCTTTAATTCCTTCTCAAATATAGGAGATGGTCCACAAATTGTGAAACCAGATTGTATCTGGATTAAGAGTCATCTTCATTCTGATCCCAGCTCTTGTCATTAACGAGCTCTATAAAACTTTGATCAAGTGTTAGCATCTTAGCCAATTTTAAAACATTCATATGCCAGAACTGTTTATGTAAAAAGTTGCTTAGAATCACCCACAGTATAAGATTTTAGAATCACTGAACAAAATTAACTAAAAATCTATATTTTCCAGTGTTTTTACTGTCTTTTATTCCCTTCCTTTTTCATGATTGACTTTGACTACGTCTTGGAATTTATTAGTATGAGATTGGGTGAAAATATACCTTTAACACTTATATTACTGTTTATATTTAGTAATTTTTAAGCATAATTCTCAATCTCATATGCATTAACCTTTCTGTTTCTTTTTTCAGGATATTGAAAAAATTTTCAGTAACATTTCAGACATACATGAATTGACTGTGAAGCTTTTAGGTTTGATTGAAGACACAGTTGAAATGACTGATGAAAGCAGTCCTCATCCCTTAGCTGGCAGCTGTTTTGAAGATCTGGCAGAAGTAAGTTTACAAAACTATTTGATGTTCTCATTAAAGTCCTAAATGTTTTATTAAGAAATTTAGTAAAAAGGGGGCTGGCTAGTAGCTCAATTGGTTAGAGCACGGCCTTGTAACACCAAGGTCAAGGGTTCAATTCCTTGAGCCAGCCAGCTGCCAAAAAAAAAAGAAATTTAGTAATATATTCTTTGTGAAAATTAGAAAATACTGCTTTCTACTATGAAAAAAGTACTTAAGATTTATCCAGTAGCAAACTAAAATTACATTGTCTGTACTATATTTACAGTGACTCTTTACAGTGTATGTATTTATGGTAATATTTATGGTGAAAGTTTATGTATTAGAGTAGTAATGTTTAGGATTTTTTAAAAATGGTAATTGTGGGCCGGCCCGGTGGCGCACTGGATAGTGCGCCGCTTGGGAAGCGCGGCGGCGCTCCCGTCCGAGGGTTCGGATCCCTATTGGTTATTATCATACAAACTATGAAAAAAGTACTTAAGATTTATCCAGTAGCAAACTAAAATTACATTGTCTGTACTATATTTACAGTGACTCTTTACAGTGTATGTATTTATGGTAATATTTATGGTGAAAGTTTATGTATTAGAGTAGTAATGTTTAGGATTTTTTAAAAATGGTAATTGTGGGCCGGCCCGGTGGCGCACTGGATAGTGCGCCGCTTGGGAAGCGCGGCGGCGCTCCCGCCCGAGGGTTCGGATCCCACATGCAGACCGGTTCCCGCTCACTGGCTGAGCGAGGCGCCGGAGCAGCACCGAGGGTTGCGATCCCGTTGCCGGTCCCGGTCCGGTGCGGGGGCGACACTGAGGGTTGCGATCCGTTGCCGGACACGGAAAAAGACAGAAAAAAAAAAAAGGTAATTGTGTTAAGGTGAAGGAAAATAAGTTTTATTGACTATAGATCTTTAACCTTTGTAGATATTAAATTTAATTTTCAAAAATTAAAAATGTTTATATTTTAATCTTTTTCCAGAGCGAAAATCGTTTTGTTGTCTTTTAAATGATTATAAAAGTAGTGTAGTTCATTGTAAAAATATTCAGAAAAATAGAGATAAATATAAATAAAATGAAAATCACTCTATTTTGCAACACCCAGAGATAACTCATCTGTATAATATTTATTTTTGTAAAATTTTTTTGCATATAGACAAACCTATGAATATTTACAAAAGTAGGATCCTACTATTTTATAACCTACTTTTTTCACTCTATATGTCATGAACATTTTCTATGTTAGTAAATATACTTCAACACAGTTTTTAAGCATAAATAATACCATCTTATATGGAGACACTATAACATATTTTAAACATATATTATCCATAAGCTTGTAGGTTTATTCCTTTTTTGTTGTTGTTATTGTGAACAACACTGCAACAAACATATTTGTATTATGCCTTCATAGTCTAGTAGTTTTTTTAGGATATATTCCTGGAAGTACATTCTTAGAGCTTGGAAACATTTTGCCGAATTTACTTCCAGATAAGTTTCAGTGTATGCAGATCCCCTTTCTCCCTCCACATCTTCACTAACTCTGGGTATTATTCCATTCGTTTTGCCAGTCTACTGGGGAAAAATAACATCTCATTTTTCTGTAATTTTGCTTTTTTTAAAAACTAATGATGTTGAACATCTTTTTATACTCATTGGCCATTTTTATTTCCTTTGGAAAACAAGGCTTTAAAAGTACTGTCTTTAGATTTTATGTAAAAAGTTTTCTAATTTTATAATCTCTATCTATATTTTTCTTGTAGACAAAGAAACTGATAGTATAGAAATATTCACTTACTGATGCCTAACCAAAATATTCAGCTTTGGTTCTTAGTAGAATGTTTTTACATTGTGATATCTTATCATAATAATATGTGATCTGGTTGTTTGCTATTAAAGATGTCATGGTTCTAAAAATACCATATTTTTAAAAAATTTTGATGTATATGTAAGACAAAATTTGCCTTTTTAACCATTTTTAGGTGCACAATTCAGTGGCAGTAATTAAATTGACAATATCGTACAACCATCACCACTAAGTATTTCCAAAATCTTTTCAACACCCCATCACCCAATGAGCAATAACTCCCTATTTCTCCCTACCCCCAACTCTTGATAACCTCTAATCTACTTTCATTCTTTATGAATTTGCCTATTTTAGATATTTCATATAAGTGGAATCATACAATATTTGTCCTTTTGTATCTGCTTATTTCACTTAGCATGTTTCCAAGGTACATCCATGTTATAGTATGTATCAGAACTTCATCGCTTTTTGTGGCTGAATGATGATCTGTTGCATGTATATACCACACTTCGTTTATCCATTTGTTTGCTGGTGACCACTTGGATTGTTTTCACCTTTAGCTATTGTGGATAATGCTGCATTGTTTTCAGTTCATTTGGGTATATACCTTGGAGTGGAATTGTTGGGTCATATGGTATATCTATGTTTAGCTTTTTGAGGAACTGCCAAATTGTTTTCCATGGGTGCTGCACCATTTTATGTTCCTACTGCACCATTTTACGTTCCTACTACCAAGGGACAAGAGTTCTAGTATCTCTGCATCCTACTAATACTTGTAATACTTGTTTATTTTCTGAAAAAAATTCTATTTTTGCATTTTTTAAATACAGAAATAAAATAGATGTCTAAACATTGGGGTTATTGGTTATTATCATACAAAAGGAATTTATTTAAATATATGTTATGCTGGTCTGCCTAGTTAGCTCAGTTGGTTAGAGTGTGGCCTTTTTACACCAAGGTCAAGGGTTCAGTTCCCCATACTGGCCAGCTGCCTAAATAAATAAATAAATAAATAAAAACATTGGACAAACCGTGGGCAGTTTCTGATTATTTTTATTCTCCTTTTCTAATTTTGAAAACTGTACAATGGTTAAAACAAAGGTATCTCTTTTGCTTCCTTTGAAAGTACCCTAAATATAAAGTCATTTAATTACTTTAAGTTAGCCACAGCCTTTTTTTACTAATAAATAGCCTTTTTATTTACTGGGGATAAATGTGCATAAATATTTTAATAGTTTGATACTTGTGGCTGCAAAGTCGGTGACTTATTTTAAGATTTGTAGCCTCTTGTTATCTATTGCTCAAGGGTCACTACTTACATTTTTAAAAATTTACCAGTTGTAACAGTAGTTATGGTTTGCTTTTGAAAAGTATAAAGCAAAAAGTGATGAAACCTAGTTGAGGATTTGGATAAAAATTTGCCATTAAATAATCTGTGCCATATTAATAGAAAAGATATTCTTTTAAACCTAACACATTTTGCTTTTTTTTGAAAAAATAGGAGCAAGCATTTGATCCTTATGAAACATTATCACAAGACATTCTTTCACCAGAGTTTAATGAACATTTCAGTAAGTTGATGGCCAGACCTGCAGTTGCTCTACACTTTCAGGTAAACTTAAATTGAATGTTATTTTTTATAATACTTTTTGAATGTTTATTGAATGTTATATATTTTATAAAGCAACTAAAGAAATATTTTACTATTTTATCCTTCAAATATTTGTAATTCTAGAATCCTTTTATAAAGTAAGTGAGCCTTCAAAAATTAATTCTAAGCCTATTTTATTTATTTTTTTCAATTTTATTTATATTTATTTTTGTGGAGTGTAGTGTGTTGTTTCAGTACATGCGTGTGCTGCACAGTCAATCACTGAAGGTAGTGTTGTACCCATTAGTCCACCTTAAGCCTTTTTAGATTGCATTCTGTGTTCTGTCTTAAGTTCTTTTGATCTATTCTTAATGTAGAAATCTTTCATAGTACAACATCACAAAAACTGAATGACCACAAGAATCTTGTACATTCTAGATCTGGGATATGGAGATTAATCTGGAGAGCAATTTCAGGATCATATTCCCTACAGGAGGAAGATTTGGAGAAATCATAGAGTTGAGAATAGCCTCATATATATATACTCATACTGATTTCTCTATCAGGCATATAATTTAAAGGAGATAAACACTATATTGAGGGGGAATATGCAAGTTAATTGGCTCAGTAATGCAGTTAAATAAAATGGAAATAGGTGGGGAGAGACAAATAAAATTATATTTTTACTCTCTGAACACTTACAAAGAAGTGAACATTGGCAAAGATGATGCTTGACTACTTATCATCTGCAGAAACTTCTGCATCCAGACTGAGTCTTCCCTCTCAGCGTATGAATATGGTCAAGTCTTTATTGCCCTAAAATAAGAAAGCAAATAAATGAATAAACATTTCTTCACTCTAGCTACCCCCCATTTCATTTTTTCACTTTGCTGCCAGTTGTCTTCATATTAATTTTTACCATTCTTCATCAAAACACTATCATCTGTATTCTATTCAGAACCTAACACTAAAAACTGCCTTTGACAATTAATTGCCAAATCCAGTGCATATTTTTATTTCATGTTTATGTCTGTAGTATTTGTTAGTCCCTCTCCTGTCCATTGGCTCTCATGATACTACTTCCTTTTAATTTTCATCTTCTCCGATTTCTTTTTCTGTCTCCTTAATTGTAGCTATTACTGAACTTCTGTCATCCCCTGCTTTTCTGTCCTGTGCTCTCCTTGGGTGACTTCATCCATATCTATATGTTGGTGACTTCCTATTTGTATTTTCAGGCCATAATTCTCTTTTGAGCATGGGGGGGGTGGGGATGGAGGGAGGGTGTGTGTGTGTGTGTGTGTGTGTGTGTGTGTGTGTGTGTACACACTTTTGTATAATCAGATACCTTGAACTGACTAACTTGGATATCCTACAGGCACTTCTCTTCTCTGTGCCTTTTTTACTATGAATTCCCTTTATTTATCTTCTTCTACTACTCCGTTTAAAAATTTGTCAACATGGAATCAAAATTATACATAATTCTTATTTTTTTTCTAATTCTTAAAATTTACTTTAAATGAAGAATATTAAGTTAAATATTATGTATTCATATAAACCATGAAGTAAACATTAATTAAATGGACAGTCTGCCTATAGATCTTTGCATACTCATTAAAAGCCCTTCAACACATTTCTTGTTTTATTCCTGTTTTATTGGGAATTCTTCCTGTGGGATTTGAATGTTTAGGACCCAGTTATTTAAGCTATTGCCCCAGATGTTCATGAGTTAGATAAAACCCTTTTTCTGGCCAGACTCACTTGTACTATATTAACTTAAAAAAAATGTGTTCCGTTTAAGGTGAAGTAAAGTAATGCTTCATTAAAGAAAAAGAACACCCACACTCCAAAAAACATCATTACGAGCTGTATAGCACTCTTTAAGAAGATGAGCTTTGGAGTCAGAACTTCTGGCTTTGAGTCAATTAATAGTTGTTTTACCTTGAGCAATTCACTTAATCTCTGAGACTCAGTTTGTTCATTTGTAAAGTGGTGATGATAATAATGTGTAACTCTTAAGGTTTTTATGAAAATTAAATGGGAATACATATAAAGCACTAAGTACAATGTTTTGCACAAATTAATCACTCAGTAAATGTTAACTCCTGTTATTGTCAGAGGCCCCTTACATTGTAAATACACATTGCAAAAATTTTAGAATGCACTTTAGTAGCCATTTCAGTGGCTACTGAATCAAATTAACAAAACATGTGATCTTTGTAGACTAATTTTAAAGTTTCATGTTGGTTCCAATTAAAGTACTTTACATAAAACATCCAGATTAATTTAAATCACTATATTAATTTGTTTAATGCTGTCTTAGTTCATTCAGACTGCTATAACAAAATACCATAAACTGGATTGCTTATAAACAACTGAAATTTATTTCTCACAGTTCTGGAGGCTAGGAAGTCCGAGATCAGGGTGCCAGCAGATTCAGTGCCTAGTGAGGGCTTGCTCTTCTGCTTCATAGATTGTGCTTTCTTGCTTTGTCCTCACACGGTGGAAGGGGCAGACAGTCTCCCTCAGGTCCCTTTTATGAGGCCACTAATCCTTTTCATTAGGGCTCTGCCCTCATGTCCTAATCACCTTGTAAAGGCCCTACCTCTTAATACTATTACATTGGGGATTAGGTTTCAACATGTGAATTTGGGGAAGTGGGTACAAGCATTTAAACCATAGAAAATGCTAAAAGAAATTAATCTTTAGGAAAACAGTTGACTCTTTGTGCATATCTTGGTAACAAGTCTGGGTACCAGGTAACAAGTCTGTTGACCAAATTATAATTTAACTTCAGTTAACAAAATGTGAGAATTATGGGAGTGTATATCTATGAGGATATTTTTAAAAAGAAGCATATAAGGTTTTTTCTCACACTATATATTAGCCTTGTTATTTGTCTTATGGAGAGAAATACCAGTAGTCAACCTTCAAAACATTTAAAGTCAACATGAGTGACTTTTATATCCTTTATAAATTTTTGAAAATCATTTATTTCACAGAGTAGTAGATTTCAAAGCTGGGGTATACCTATCCCTACTATACACTAAAATTTTTCAGGGGATATAAAAGCACAGATAGTTCTAAGGGAATCAGTTTCTAGTCTGCCTGAGACCTTGTTTGTGGTATTTTACATTCTCTTTTCCAACTTCTCTTACACATGTACCTCTTTCCATACTGAATTTCCCATTACACATTGATCCAAGGTATAAAAACCTCCTGGGCAGCAACCAGGAAAAAAATTCCTCCTGAAAGAGTTCATTAAGTACAAAGCAAAAGAGTTTCCAAAAGAAAGGTGTAGGGTGATTATGGTAAAAACTCTTGGTAGCCAAAATGTCATATCTACCTATGTCTTGTCATATCTGTTTGACTACCCAAGAGTTAAGAAGTGAGATGGTTTTCACAAGGGTGAATATTTACTTTCTTAAAAAAGTACTTCATTATTCGCTTGGGATAAAGGAGAGGAGAGGCTTGTAAAGTTCTCATATTTGGATGTACTATGTTAGAAGCAATTGTAGGTTCTTCTAGATGCTTCTAATCCATGAGACCATGACATTAACTTGTTTATTTGAATTTAAGAATTAGGGGGCTGTCCAGTTAGCTCAGTTGGTTAGTTAGAGCATGGTGCTGATAAAACCAAGGTCCTGAGTTCGATCCTTGTACCAGCCAGATGCCCCCCCCCCCCCAAAAAAAAAAAACTTGGGATAAAGGAGAGGAGAGGCTTGTAAAGTTCTCATATTTGGATGTACTATGTTAGAAGCAATTGTAGGTTCTTCTAGATGCTTCTAATCCATGAGACCATGACATTAACTTGTTTATTTGAATTTAAGAATTAGG
The DNA here is from genome assembly GCF_000696425.1 of Galeopterus variegatus. Classification (NCBI taxonomy): domain Eukaryota; kingdom Metazoa; phylum Chordata; class Mammalia; order Dermoptera; family Cynocephalidae; genus Galeopterus; species Galeopterus variegatus. Next base: position 821,403 of record NW_007726798.1, read on the forward strand.
GGGCTGTCCAGTTAGCTCAGTTGGTTAGTTAGAGCATGGTGCTGATAAAACCAAGGTCCTGAGTTCGATCCTTGTACCAGCCAGATGCCCCCCCCCCCCAAAAAAAAAAAAGAAGAATGAAGTCAGGCTTTCTGACAAATTAAGTCTGATCTGGCTGTTTATTTTGGCAGTGAAGACTGGCTTTGTCAATTAAGTTAAATGACAGCCATTTTCATAAATGAGCTAAATCTGAAATATTTTCTATCATTGTTGAAATTTATTTAAATCACATTTACAGTATACAGTATCCTGTAAAATACATTCTTTGTAACTATTTAAATTTAAAGCATTTCTAATGATGATGATATAAAAATGTGAGAGAGGGTACATAGCTTTTCAAAATTCCTTTAGTGTATATAGAAGCCAAAACATTTGAAGAAATGCTGTAATGAACTATTGTGAATGTTATATTAGCCATATAAAAGATGAAGAAATGTATATTTATCTAACAGTTTAAAGGATAAAAGAGAGAAAAGAACAACTTGATTTACAGCATTCCTATTTAAATATTTAATATTTAAGAACGTGCTTTTCATTAGTTTTGATGATAAGTTTGTATCCTGTAGTTTTAAAAACAATGCCTGTTAGGCACTGCTGTTATATGCCCTAGATATCAGAGATTTACCATTATATCTTTTTGATTCGCAGTCCATTGCTGATGGTTTTAAAGAGGCAGTTCGTTACGTCCTTCCACGCCTTATGCTGGTGCCAGTGTATCATTGTTGGCACTATTTTGAATTATTAAAGGTAAGACGAAAGCTTCCTGGATTGAAAGTATTTCTGAGACCTAAAAACTAGTTTTCAACATGATTATATTATTTTTAATACTTTTTATTCATAAAAATAAAGTATCTTAAAATTTCTAATTTCTTTCTAGGGACCTTTGAGAAAATTCTATATATTTTACTTATCTTCCGATATTATGTGGTAGATAGAGGAAAATGAATCTTTATCTGTTATTTCATAACACAGAATCTCAAAGTACTAACCTAATAGAAAAAAGTTTACTTTTTAAAATTAATTTGGAGACACCCAATACTAGTTTTTTAACTCTTGTTTTATGTAAGTAATTAATAACTTTAATGTGTATCATTGCTCTAAATTTCCATTTTGTTTTAATTTATTAAGAAAATCACTTTTGAAGTTGACTTTTTTTTTTTTTTCGCAGTATTCTTTCTGTCTTAGCTATGACCCAAACAACACATTAAAAATACATATATCACTTTTTAAAAAATGATTCTATGCTTTATTTTAACCACCAGTCCTGGTCACATTGGCTGAGGAGTCTAGTGATTAATTGGTGGCAAAAGTAGCCATGGCCTCAGGATGAGTCAGGCCATCATAGTCAGTGTCCTGATTTTAGATGCAGCCATAGTAGCTATAACACCAACCTTGATGATTTTTAAAAACCAATCATCCAGGCAGGGGAAAAAATAAGTTTAATTATATAGTCAAACCAGGATTTTTAAATGTTGGCAAATATTAGAAGACAACTATAAGACTATGATAAGACTTCTAATAAGATGCTAGCATTAAAAAAATTTTAGGCTGGGCCGGCCCGGTGGCGCACTGGATAGTGCGCCGCTTGGGAAGCGCGGCGGCGCTCCCGCCCGAGGGTTCGGATCCCACATACAGACCGGTTCCCGCTCACTGGCTGAGCTAGGCGCGGGAGCAACACCGAGGGTTGCAATCCCGTTGCCGGTCCCCGGTCCGGTACGGGGGCAACACTGAGGGTTGCGATCCGTTGCCGAACACGGAAAAAGACAAAAAAAAAAAAAAAAAAAAATTTAGGAATCCAAATGTACATCTGGGGCTGCCTGTGTATTATTCATATGAAGCCTGCAGTCCTTTTTATGTGTTCTTTATGGATCCATTAGTCTCCACGGAGATATACGCAATCAAGTTGCTCATGTATTTGTACGTGAAAGCTGGTTAAGCTCCAGCATCACACGCTGTGGGTAATAAGACTCCGTAAAAAAGAATTCTTGGGGTAGGTACTTATTAGAAATTGCTGGATAAATTCGTGGTCTAGATTCCTACAAGATAATACATAAAATTATTCTGGCTTTTATTTCAATGTTGTTTCCAATGGATTAGATGGTAAAAGTCTGAACAGGCTATCCAAATCAACAACTTGGTATCCTAAAGGAGAGGTACAAAATAATCAAGCAGAAAGATACTTTGCTTCTAAAGAGCAATAAAAAAGTTGGGGAAGAAAATTTTACTGAGCAAGATGTATTGGAATTACATTTGAAAAAGGAAAATAATCTGAAAGGAGGCAAAAGTCCTCAGGTGTTAGCTGGAGTTAGTGAAAATCAATAGCAGTGACAGAATTGAGATAGGATGGTTGCCAGGAAATCTCCTTTTCTCACATTCCCACTTTGGTAACTATTCCTATCTTTAAAAGATCAAGGGAAAATGTACAAGGAACTTGAAGTGGGAAAAGAAACATTCATTACAATGCTTGTCTGATACTCTTTCATTACTAGATAGTGGTGCTTTAAGGCTTCACAGAATGAATAATAAAGAAAAACCACCCATATCTGATCAATGAAACTTTAATCCTTAGAATAAATAGGAATATACCCAGTTTTAATTAATGCACAGCGAAAACAAGAGCAAATGGAAACGTGGAATGGACAGACAAGCCACAGAAGAGAAGGTATTTAAAATAGCAAAAGATTAATACCATAACTGGGTTGAATTAAAAAAAAACAAAGAATTTGAATAACTCCACAAAAGAGATTATCCAGGAGACACATAGACATATATTCAAGTTTATTAATAATGAAGAAAATATGAATTAAAACCACAAGATATCACCAGATGACAGAAATTTAAAAGTATGAAAATATGCATAAAGAGCAACATGAACTCTTGTGCATTCTTGTAGGAGTGTAAACTGTATGAACCACTTCGGAAAACTGCTTGGCATTATCTATTAAATTTGGAGATATGCACCCCTTATGAACGAGCAATTCTGTCCCTGAGTATATACTCTAGAGAAAAAAATGCATGCACATGTGTACTAAGGGACATGTACAGGAATGTCCATAAGCAAGTATTATCAGTAATAACAAAACACTTTATCAATCAGAAAAGGATAAATTGCGGTTTCTTCAGAAAATGGAAGAAAATTAAGTACAACAACACACAACATTAAAAAGCTTACAAATATGAGGGTACTTCAAAAAGTTCATGGAAAAATAGAATAAATAGATAATCTGAATCTTTTCCATGAATTTTTTGAAGAGTTCTGTATGACTTTGGGAGATAGTAATATTCACTGTATATATATATATATATATATATACCTCACTTTGTTTATACATTCATATGTTGATAGACCCTTGGGTTCTATCTGTTTTTTGGCTACTGTGAATAATACTGCTATGAACATGGCTGTACAAATATGTCTTCCAAACCCTGCTTTAAATTCTGGACATATATCTAAAAGTGGAATTGCTGAATCATATAGTAATTCAATTTTTAATTTTTTGAGGAATTACTATACTGTTTTCCATAGGACTGCACCATTTTACATTCATACCAACAGTGCACAGGATTCCAATTTCTCCACATCCTTGCCAACAGTTATTTTCTGTTTTTGTTTTGTTTTTTAAGTAGTAGCCGTCCTAAAGGATATGGGGTGGTATCTCATTGTGGTTTTGATTTTCATTTCCCTAAGAATTAGTGATGTCGAGCATCTTTTTGTGTGCTTTTTGGCTGTTTGTGTATCTTCTTTGGAGAAATGTCTATTTAAGTCTTTTTCTCATTTAATGAGGTTGTTTTGTTGATGAGTTTTAGTTCTTTATATGTTCTGGATATTTACCCCTTATCAAATTATGATTTGCAAATATTTTCTCCCATCGTGTAGGTTGCCTTTTTGTGATACTGTTTTACCTCAGTATTCATCCAAAATAAATTCCATTTCACTTTAAGCTTACTTTGGATGAGAACCATAAGAAAGAATGGACCAGTGTGACTCAAGGCTATAATGTTCTTTAGGAATAGAAAATACAATCCTGGAGCAGTTTCAAGCCACTGTTTTAATTTGAAGTATATGCTTCAGTGATATACTGAGAGATATTTGTGGACTTAGCATTTAAATATTATTTGAGTTTTATTTCCTCAAATTAGGTTTATGATAAAGCAAGATGGAAAAGCAACTACATAATGAGAAGTTACATGACACCATATACAGTTGCCTAAAATTATTTTATTTTTGGCAGCTGGCCAGTACAAGGATCCAAACACTTGACCTTGGTGTTACCAACCTCTAACCAAATGAGCTAACTGGCCAGTCCCCTCTAAAATTATTTTAAAGTACATTGTTGGATTATTGTTACTTATAGCAATATCTTAAAGTTCATTTTATAGATAATATTTTTATTTTTTGTTCTTTTCAAATTTTTTCTCAGATAAATTTTTTCAAGCCACTTTTTTTAAAAGATAAATTTTAGATCTTTTTCTTCATATATATTTCAACAATTGTGCAAGAGGGAAAAAAAAGCTTGTTTCCTGACTTATATCACTATATAATACATTTCTTACATTCAAAGAAAAAAATCTGTCTATTCTTCATTATTAAGGATGTATGAACTCTCTCACTTTAGAATTGATTTATTCAAAGCCAAGGAACATTTTCTTATTCTCCTAACTCTCTCATTCTCTGGAAATTTAGTAATGGAAAGAATAAAAATTCTCCTCTCTCTTGAGAGGACTTTAATTTAGATTAAAGCTTAACAGGAAGACTTACTATTAGTAACTTTAATGAGGTTCACTGGGAAAGATAAGCCGCATTTCAATATGAAACAATCAAGTTTCTTTAGGTATTATTTTTCTATCTTTTGCTTTGAAAAAAAGAGAAGTTATAAAAATAGTACAGTGAGCTCTCTTTACCTAGTTTCACCAGTTGTTAACATTGTGCAACATTGCCTTTAGGTATTATTTTTCTATCTTTTGCTTTGAAAAAAAGAGAAGTTACAAAAATAGTACAGTGAGCTCTCTTTACCTAGTTTCACCAGTTGTTAACATTGTGCAACATTGGGTTTGTCATTCTTTGTGTGTATGTGTGAGTATATTCATAACAAGAGCTTGAGGTAATCTCTATTGAAAGAAATGTCCTGACTCTTGAAAAAAAAACTATGAGTAGTTTACTACATATTTACTCTTTCAGTACTGGCACATCATTCAAAAGGATACTGAAGATAATGTGTTTTTTTAAAAAGCACATAAAGAAATAGTCATAGGTTTTAATGAGCTGAATTTCCCACCAAATTACTAGCTCTGCTTTTATGAAAATCTGAAGAGAAGTTTATTACCAAAAAAAGAACTGATCACATGTATTTCACATCTAGATTGAACTCTCAGTGTAATGAATTAGAGACAAATTCATAATTTATTATGATTTCCCTTGCTTTAGACACACAGATATTCATAGTAGATATAGCTTTTTGTGGGAATTTAAGAGAAGCAGGATAAATATTTTAGTGAAGTCTCATAGAGTTATAAAAACACTTACACAAAGTATAAAATCTTGGACAGGATATACTTATAAACAACTAAGGAGAATAATGATTATCAGGTAAGTAAGGAATATGTTCTTCAGACAGGTTCATAAGATACTACACATTAATGAAAGATTGGTTTCATTTTATTATTTAGTTTAAGCACATGTTGCAAGGGTATTTATTCTCTTTGACATCTTTTCCAAAGCATACTTATTTCATTTTATTTCTTAAATCGTGTAATTATTCAGTTTGTTTTATCATAGAAAGGATCTTTTTCAACTCACAGTCACCAGATTTAGGCATAGACCAGTGTTTTGCATGGTGGCATCAGGTGTCATTGAAGAGAAGCAGTGTAGTAGTGTAGTGAAAAGCATCGACTCTAAGGTTAGAGCTCCTGGGTTGAATACAGACTTTGCTACTCACATTGGGCAAATTACTTAACTTCTCTGTGCCTCAGTTCCTTCATCTGTAACTATCTTACATAGTTGTAATAAGGATTGAATAAGCATAATGCATAAAAGAGCATGTACAGAGCAGAACTCAATAAATGTTTATTTTTGTTTACTTGACAAAATCATAAGTATTTTTACAATAAGTCATTTGTTCTAACTACTTCTGATGGTTATTTATTGGGTACCTACCGTGTGCAGGTACTATACTAAAAATGAATAAAACAATCCCTAGGCTTTAAGGAGTTCACAATTAGTGAAGAAGATGGATATCAAACAAAGAATTGCAATGTAATACATGCTTACTAGAAGTAGTACTATGGGATCACTGAGGCAGGAGTAAACTAGCTCTGCTTAGGGAAGTTAGAAAAAAATTCATGAGTATCGAGTATACTTGTAAAGGGATTTATCCTACTGAGTTCGTATGTGTGTGTCTGTTTATTTGGGGGAGTCATGAAAGAGAAATGCTGAGGAACTATGCAGATTGAGAGAGACAGTATAAACATCACAACTTGGTGCAACACTGACTGGATCCTGTATTGGGGGGGAAATTACCCTAAAGGACATTATTGGAACAGCTGACAAAATTGGAATAGGCACTGTAGGTTAGATATTATAACTTTATCAGTGTTAAGGTTCCTGAAGTTGATGACTATACTGTGAGCCTATAAAAGAGCATCCTCATGGGCCGGCCCGGTGGCACACTGCTACAGTGCGCCGCTTGGGAAGCGTGGTGGCGCTCCCGCCGAGGGTTCGGATCCCACATACAGACTGGTTCCCGCTTACTGGCTGAGCGAGGTGCAGGCGCAGCACCGAGGGTTGCGATCCCATTGCCGGTCCCAGTCCGGTACGGGTGCGACACTGAGGGTTGCGATCCGTTGCCGGTCACGAAAAAAGACAAAAAAAAAAAAAAAAAAAAAAAAGCATCGTCATTCTAAGACACACCACTGAAATATTAAAGGAGTAAAGGGGAATGATGCTATTTGAGAGTAATTTGTGATACATTTGACTTTTCCTTATATTCCAAAAACAACCTCAGAACCATTCAGGAGTGGTTCCCTTTTCTCTACAAGGAACTGACTGTATAGTATCACAAACTCCTTTTACATAGTTCAGGGTAAAAAATGGTACATGCATGCCAGCACAGAGAATGATGAAGCATGTGGCAAAATGTTAAAAATTGGTGACTCAGGATATATAGGAATTGTGTTACATTTGCACCTTTTCTATAAGTTTGATATTATTTCCAAAGAAAAAAACTAAGGGGGAAAAAGGCATTATCTGAAGACATCTTTATCGAAAGGAAGCATTTAATTGTATCCTAGAGGCTAAATTTACCAGGTGATAAGGAGGGCAGAGGCTGATATGTAGAAAATTTATGGGAGCATGAAAGAGCATGACTTATTTGCAAGTTGTTCAGTGTGGTAATTTCTATGTCAGTGTAAGACGTTTAGAATATATTCTTTCAAACGTCTATAGAGAAAAAACCTGCATATTCATTAATATGGTATTTATTAAATCTTACTGCTGAACATTCAAGAAATATTTAGCAAATTGCTGAACTAAGGTTATGCCAAACAGAGTCGTTGTTTTATCTACTTCTTTTTTTTTTTTTTTTGTCCTTTTTTGAGACCGGCTGCACCGCGCTCAGCCAGTGAGTGCCAGCCATTCCTATATAGGATCCGAACCTGCGGCGGGAGTGCTTCCTTGCTCTCAGTGCCGCACTCTCCCGAGTGCGCCACGGGCTCGGCCCATGTTTTATCTACTTCTGTCACCAGGGAAATCCCATGCCCTAAATGTCCTGATATTTTTTTCTGCTTGATAGCTTGTAATTATTATGTGACTGTTTATTTACTTACTTATTTTGGTGGCTGGCCAGTTATTACATGGTTATTTAAAAATGACATGTGGAAAAGTTTGTTTGAGAATCCTTAAAACTAAGTAGACAGTAGAAATATAGTATCCTCATACCCCTGAGTTGAAAAGCAGTTCTCGGGCCGGCCCGGTGGCGCACTGCTATAGTGCGCCGCTTAGGAGCGCAGTGGCGCTCCCGCCGAGGGTTCGGATCCCACATACAGACCGGTTCCCGCTTGCTGGCTGAGCGAGGTGTGGGCGCGGCGCCGAG
>NW_007726798.1:830316-845839 GCF_000696425.1 Galeopterus variegatus
AAAAAAAAAAAAAAAAAAGAAAAAGAAAATCTTTAAAGTAGCAAAATAAGTGATTTTGCTAGTAATTTTCACCTTTGGAAGTCAGAATAACCAAACACTAATTCTTTTTCAAACTTACTGTGGTATTTTGACTTTTTTCCCTTCATTCTTTCAATATTTTTTTTTTCTTAATCTAGAGATTAAGGTATTACTTTTAATAATAGTCACTTAAATGATTTACATTGCTAATCTTTTGATGACAAGACATGTATCTTGAAAAAAAATCAGATAGCACTGTGCTCCATATAGCATAATTTTTAGAACATGTAAATGAAAAGTAATGGACCAGGTTCTCAAACAATATCCAGTCAGTTCCTTGCTGAGGAAGGGGAACCATTGCTGAATGCTTTTGATATTATTCTTAGAATATAAAGAAAATTTAAATTAATCACAAAATTTCTAGTAGGTTAGTTTAGGATATAAAATAGATTTAAGTTTTTAAAAATTTTCTGAAAGAAGCGATCATAATTTTCCCATATTTGTTCTTATATAAATATATTATATTCTATATAGTCTCTATATAACATCTATATAATACTCTGTTTTGAACTGTTCTGTCAAAAAAATGGAATATTAAGCATAATCCTATCTTAATTATTTATTATAAGTTCTTTTCTGAGAATAGGATACAAGAGAAATTTTTTGACAAATGCAATAAAGCCAGAGTTTGGGGGATTACTAAATCAATTTATAAATCTTATTTCTAAGGGTTAATAAGATAGACTACTAATTTTCTTGGTTTCTTGATATTTACAGTAATGGTTGAATTTTATGTTGTAAAAAATATCAGTGAAATTCTTTGTAAGATACTGTTTGCATAAATGTTTATGATAAATTGAAGTGTTAAAGTTAGCATACTTGGCTAGCCAGTTAGCTCACTTGAGAGAGTGTTATGCTGGAAACACAGGGGTCATGGGTTTTCAGATCCCTGTACCAGCCAGCTGCCAAAAAAAAAAAAAAATTAGTATACTTGATTATGTTGTGTAACAAAGACATGTAAGTTTTTTTGAAATTGCTACAACTTAAGTATTTAATCATTAGAGAATATGAAATAATTTGTAGTTTATCTTATTTTCTCTATTTGTAGTTGCTAACAAATAAAAGTAACTTGTAAGCTTTGTGTTTTAGATGTTTTAAACTATTATATATCTAGAAAATGTCCAAACAATTTTCACAGTTTCTTTTTTTTCCTCATTGGTATGCTAAACAGTACTTTAATCTGTTCTGTATTTACATATGTAGAAAAAATGTTAGTTTGAGGAGTCAGGAAGTATACATAATTATATAAAATTATAGCTGCTTTTATTAAGTATATCTAAAATTCATTTAGAGTTTATAATATTTGTTGCTGCTTGCTCCAATTACAAGAAAGTTTGGGGAAGAATCAAACAATGCAGTTTTAATTTTTCTTTTTGGTTTTTCTTAGCAATTGAAAGCATGTAGTGAAGAGCAAGAAGACAGAGAATGTCTGAACCAAGCTATTACTGCTCTCATGAATCTCCAAGGTAGTTTGGATCGAATTTACAAGCAATATTCACCTAGACGCCGGCCTGGGTAATTCCAAACTGTTAAATATGAATGCTTCTGCATACTTAACTGTATCTGGTACCTGGTTTTCTAAAGAAGTGTGATTTGTAGTGATAGTTCCATTCTTGAAAGTTATACTTTTCTTTCACATTTTTCTTCTGGTCTTTTGTCTTAAGATTAGCATTGTCATATTGTTAAGATATGCTTAAGAAATTTTAAAAAGATATATTTAATAATTTTGTGTAATCTGCACAAGAAATTTAGTATTCTTTGTATTTTCAGTTTTTACAACATTATACATTTCAGTTATAAAGCCTATAGTACTTCTCTTTCACAATAATGAGATTGAGGCATGTATCATTTAGTGGCAAAGTTAGAAGGTAAATGCTATGTGTAAAATCTAGTGTTTTGTTATTTAATATTTTTGTCACTTGATTTGAGGTAGTTTATACTTGAAGCAATCAGGGTTGCCTAGCCATTAAATAAGCTAAATTTGTCTTCATATTTTAGGGATCCTGTTTGCCCTTTTTATAATCGTCAATTAAGAAGCAAACACCTGGCTATCAAAAAAATGAATGAAATTCAGAAAAACATAGATGGATGGGAAGGCAAAGATATTGGACAGTGTTGTAATGAATTCATCATGGAAGGACCATTGACAAGAATTGGTGCTAAACATGAACGGCATATTTTTCTCTTTGATGGCTTAATGATCAGCTGTAAACCTAATCATGGCCAGACCCGGCTTCCAGGTTACAGTAGTGCAGAATATAGATTAAAAGAAAAATTTGTCATGAGGAAAATACAAATCTGTGATAAAGAAGATACTTGTGAATGCAAACATGCTTTTGAATTAGTATCCAAAGATGAAAACAGCATAATATTTGCTGCTAAGTCTGCTGAAGAGAAAAATAATTGGATGGCAGCCCTTATTTCTCTTCATTATCGTAGTACTCTAGATCGAATGCTAGATTCAGTATTACTAAAAGAAGAAAATGAACAACCACTGAGATTACCAAGTCCAGAAGTGTATCGTTTTGTGGTAAAAGATTCTGAGGAAAATATTGTTTTTGAAGACAACTTGCAAAGTAGAAGTGGTATCCCCATTATTAAAGGAGGAACTGTGGTGAAATTAATTGAAAGGTTAACATATCATATGTATGCAGGTAAGTGAGACTTATTGCAAGTGCTTACCAAGGGCTAAAAGCTTTTTAAGGATGTCCAAAAATGTTTGAGGCTTGGGAAAAAAATGGATTGCCTCCAAAATATAAAAAGACTGCAAAATCAAAAGGAATAAATGACTAAGTGTATCTAAAATGTAATATTAATTTCATTAATTATTAAATAAGTATTCATGAAATTTGCATGTTCACGAATTATTGGCAGGAAAAGCCACAGTGGGAGGAGGCAAAGTAAAAAGAAAAAGGAAGGAAGTCCTCTAGATATGATACTTTTAATTAATTAAACTGAATAAATTGAACACGAGCCTGTTTTATGCTCTACCTTTTCAGATCCCAATTTTGTTCGTACTTTTCTTACTACATATCGTTCATTTTGTAAACCACAAGAATTGCTAAGCTTGCTGATTGAACGGTAAGAAAAACATATTTCACTTACATTAACATTTTATAAAAAGTTAACTGTTTTATACCTTACAAAGTGCCTGGTATCTAGTACATCCTCAAGTGGTTATTGAACATAATTTATTTTGTATTAAATTAGCAGTATTACTGTTCTCCTCACATAAAGTGCTCGTTGAAATCCCTGTTTATAACAGAGGTCTTTTCAGCCTTTAGCAATATTTCAAGTGGTCATCAGACACATTTAAATGGTTAAAAAACTGTATATTTTAATAAAATTTGTTCTGAGCAATATAATGGTACTTCCTTAAAAGAGACTTTTCACTTTTAAAATAAGCTTGTTATGGAAAATTTTAAAACATATACAAGAGTGGCAGAAAAATATAATAAATCCATTTATCCATTATCCAACTTCAATAATTATCAACTCACATTTCATCTATTTCCGTACAGATTTAAACACCCTGCCCCCAGGATTATTTTGAAGTAGATCGCAGACAACATTTTTCATCTGTGAATATTTCTGTATATATCTCTAAAAGATGATTCTCATAAAAAAAAAATCATGTCATTATTAAACCTAAAAAATTAACAATTCTATTATTATGATTAATTTTTAATAATTAAGTTTTGGGTTGGATTTTTTTTTTTACTAAGTTTTTTTTTTTCTTTTTGTCTTTTTTACTGACCGGTAACGGGATCGCAACCCTCGGTGTCGCGCCTGTACCGGGGACCGGCAACGGGATCGCAACCCTCGGTGTTGCGCCTGCACCGCGCTCAGCCAGTGAGCGGGAACCGGTCTCCACATGGGATCCGAACCCTCAGCGGGAGTGCCGCTGCGCTCCCAAGCAGCGCACTCTCCAGTGCGCCACTGGGCCGACCCTTTACTAAGTTTTTAAATGGCATTTAAAGTGCTTTCTAGTTTAAAATACAGAATCTGGACTCCAAAATGATTTTTGTTTCACATTTTAAGACTTATTACCAGAATCTTGACCTCTATCACTGTGTCATTCTATGAAACTAAATTTACCAGACTGAGTCAGTGTAATGTGCCATGAGGATCTACTTAGTTTTATTTCTGTATCCAAAATAAGGAAAGCACACTTATTAGTTTTATATTTTAGCTATTTTTCTTTCTTTCTTTCTTTTTTTTTTCCGTTTTGAGACCGGCTGCACCGCGCTCAGCCAGTGAGCGCACCGGCCATCCCTATATAGGATCCAAACCTGTGGCGGGAGCGCTGCTGCACTCCCAGCGCCACATTCTCCCAAGTGTGCCACGGGCTCGGCCCAGCTATTTTTCTTTTAACTTTGATTTTTATCTTACCCACTTAACGTTTCTTCTTTAAATATTGTTAAAAATCCAGGGGACTTCTCTTTGAATTTATACTCATTTATTTAAGGAAATTTATTAGTCTACTTTCATTTAATAATATAAATATTAAGGACAGATTATTAAATAAGCCATTTCTGTCATGTTCTTTAAAGAGGTTATATTCCTTATGGATTCTTTTCTTTGATCTTTTCTATGGACCTTTTCTGTATTGATAAATGCTAGTTATAAAACATTTTTTGATAGAAGTAAGTAAACTTTTTTTGATAAAACCTTAGTACTGTATAGCCAAAGAACAATTTTTTGTAGTATGTAGTACCTCAGGTGAAGTTTAATAGTAATTGCACTTTTCCTGGAAGTGGTAGGAAAGAGGGTTGCTTGGTCAAAATATTTTTCCTGTTGTGTTTGAAATTCTTTTCATTTATATATGAACAAATTTCTCTCCTTTCGCTTTTCTTCTTAGATTTGAAATTCCAGAGCCAGAACCTACTGAAGCAGACAAATTGGCAATAGAAAAAGGCGAGCAGCCAATCAGTGCAGACCTTAAAAGATTTCGCAAGGAATATGTTCAACCAGTACAACTTAGGTTTGGCCTGAATATTACATTTTTTTATGTGCCATTAAATTTTCAATATACAATTAGTGCAAAAGTTCTTAGCTCTTAATTCAAATATAGCTATTATTGTTAACTTCACAGCAGTTAAGTCAGACTTCCAAAGTTCTTTCTCCGTAAAGCTCCTCTTAAATATGCTTAAAATTTTTAATTATTTAAATATACTGTTATCTGTATGAAATATCTCTGGCATTTGATGTATTATACTTGCGACCAGGATACTGATTTGTTATTGTAAGTAAAAATTGTAAAATTTCGGGCTGGCCCGGTGGCGCACTGCTACAGTGCGCCGCTTGGGAACGCAGCGGCGCTCCCGCCGAGGGTTCGGATCCCACATACAGACCAGTTCCCGCTCACTGGCTGAGTGAGGGGTGGGCACGGCACCGAGGGTTGCAATCCCGTTGCCGGTCCCGGCCCGGTGCGGGCACGACACTGGGGGTTGCGGTCCGTTGCCGGACACAAAAAAAGACAAAAAGGAAAAAAAAAATTGTAAAATTTCATATGAGCTTGCCAACTGTCAACCTTTTTTCATGTTTTTTTTTTCTTTATGTCCCATTGTGATCATCTCGTAATCCTGGGCTTTTTTACAGTTTATAATGTTTATGGAAGTTCTAGCTCTTTTCCCACACATCTCCCACAAATTATGCAGACATTTGTTCTTTTATCTAAGAAATTATGGCAATAATTTCTAAAACTGTACTTGATTATAGCAGCTGCTAGTTGTTAGGTACTTACTGTGTGCTGGTCATTACCCTAAGGGCTTTATCTTTTTTATCATCCTTAAAATATAATTACTATTCCCACTTCATATTTAAGAAAATTGAAAATTAGCAAGATTAAGTAACTTGAGCTAAGTCATATAAAGGGAGGATTTGAACTCATGTCTGACTTCCTTAGCCAGTGTATTTTTTTTTAACCACTAAGCATTGAAAATTGGAAGTTCCTTTGATAAGCTTTCTTTACAGTCCAAGTTAGAACCAAAGTATTATCTATGCCTTTCAACTGGAAACTGAGTTATCCTATTAGTTGTACATGACCTAAATATTTTTTCTCTCTTAGTGTTAAGCTTCTTTGATTACTGTTGACCAATAAATTGTAACTTTGGGACTGAGTATATTAATCATTTATTTTCCAGGGTAATTGCCACAAATAAATGCAGTTTTAGTGAAATGATAGTGCTCCCAGCTACATGTCTTTCAGCCAAAGCTTTTAACATGTCATTCTTTGTATAAAGAAGATGAGGTTATTTACATATCAGCAATAAAAATAAGTAATTAATTTTTTTCTACTAGCTGTGATGCATTTGTACTAATCTATACTCAGTTTAAGTGTAGATATGCCTTGATATGAGGCATACATTTATGAGGTTGCTATATGGGGGGGAATATAATCTTAAACCCTCAGTCATGTAAATTCTTTAAGTATTCCTAAGCATTTTCTGTGTTCTCATGCAGTATTTGCAATTATGGTGAGTACAGAAATAACATAGACTGTCATAATATTATGGCATCATGATATGTGATTTTATTGTGGAAAAAGAATATGTGAAACACTTATGTGTTGTTCTACTTTGAATGTTTAAGTGACTTAGAAAAATACATCCCTCTAAAATTTCAGGAATAGCTGAAATTAGGCTAGAACAATTAGGGAAGAAATCTTGGAAGAGGCAAAGTTTGAGGTTATCCCTAACAGATACATAGGATTTAGATAGGCAGAAAGGTAATTATAGGTGTTCACGGTAATGTGAAATAGTAGGAACAAAGGCAAGAAGGCAGAAATGAAAATGGTGTGCAGGGGAAATAGGTAAGGAAATTGACGTAAGAGAAATGAAGACATTGTATTACAAGTAGTAGTAGATGCGATTAACTAAATGGAATGAGGTGGATAAAATCCGAGCCAAGTTGTTAAATCTGTTATGTGAGCATTGATGGATTTTTAGCAGAATATGTGATATTAATTTTTTCCATATTTTTAAGCATATAACAGTATTGAAAATTGTATTGTAAACACTCATAAACCCACCATCTAGATCTACTGTTGACATTTTAGTATACTTATTTTATCACATATCTATTCATTTATTGTTCTTCTGTCAGTCCATTAATCATCTAATTTTTTGGATGTATTTCCAAGTACACTCTTTAAATACTTCAACTTGTATGTCATTAACAATTCAGTATTTATTATTATTATTTTCTAAAATGTGCATACAATGAAATATACACATTCATTGCACATTTATTTTGGTTGAATTTTAACAAACACATACATCTCTATAATCCAAACTCCTTTCAAGATATAGAATGTTACCACATCCTAGAAAGTTCCCTTATGCCTCTTCTAATCAGTTTTTGTTCTCACTACTCAAAGGCAGTATTCTGATTTCTTTCTCCGTAGAGTAGTTTTACTGTTTTAGAATTTCATATAAATGATTATCTTTTGTGTCATACTTCTTTTACTCAGCATGCTTTTGAGATTCATCCATGTTGTTGCTTCTGTCAGTAGTTTGATCTATTTTATTGCTGAGTTAGTGTTTTATTACATGAATATACCACAGTTTGTTTACTCATTTTTCCCACTGAAGGACACCTGGGCTTTTTCCAGTTTTTGATTATTATGAATAAAGTTGCTGTGAGCTTTATCTTACAAGTCTTATTGTGAATATATTTATTTTACTTATCTTGGGTAAATAACTCAGAGTAGAATGGGAGGGTCATAAGGTAGGTGTATGTTTTGTTTTAAAAGAAACTGTCAAAACTTTTCCAAACATTCTCACTAACAGTGATGAGAGTTCTAGTTGCTCCACATGCTCATCAGTGTTTAGTGATGTCAGTCTTCATACATTAGCCATATTGCTGGGTATGTAGTTCTATCTCATTGTGGTTTTAATTTGTATTTCTGTGATGATTAATGATGTTGAGAATTTTTTATTGTTTCTTATTGGCCATTCATACTTATTTTGTGAAGTATGTTCAAATCTTGTCTTTTTTTTTATAGAGTTGTCTTTTTATTATTGAGCTGTAGGAGTATATTGAGTAGGACCAGATGCTAGTCCTTTGTCAGATAAATATTTTGCAGATATTTTTTTCCAGTCTGTGGATCGCCTATTAGTTTTCTTAATTATGTCTTTTGATGAGCTGAAGTTTTTAATTTCGATGAAGTCTGATGAGATTTTTTTTTCTTCTACATTATAGTAATTTTAAAATTACATTGATGCTGTAGAAACTAGAAAGAAGAGAAAATGGAAGCAGAACTATTTGAATTGATCTAAGTGTAAACCTAGAAGCTGTTTTGTGATCTCTTGAAATATTCTCTAAGGCACTGAGCCAACCAGACAAACAATGACTTAAGGTTGTTCTATTATGAATAGCATGACAGAGATGGAGAATTAAATGTATTTTCTTAGCTTGAGAGAAAAACTGTTGTCTGTTGGGGGGAGTAGAAGCTAACCTGGAAATAGTCATTTGTTGAAGTAATGAAGGAAAAAAAATGCTAATATCACTAATTTACACCATCTATATATGTTTCCGTGGTGGTGAGTGGAGTG
Organism: Galeopterus variegatus; assembly: GCF_000696425.1. Classification (NCBI taxonomy): domain Eukaryota; kingdom Metazoa; phylum Chordata; class Mammalia; order Dermoptera; family Cynocephalidae; genus Galeopterus; species Galeopterus variegatus. Next base: position 838,953 of record NW_007726798.1, read on the forward strand.
TTATATTTGTATAGTTGATTAAATCTATTTTCTACTTTCCAGGTTATAAGTAATTTTTGTGATACTGCAAAACAGACTAGCTCTTCTGTCAAAAATGATATTTTTGTCTTTTGAAATGAAATGAGTGTAGCCATATTTTAGATTAGAAATTTGATGATGAGCACATGAATTTAGAACCACATATGCTAAACCTTAGTTGGTTTTCCATTTTATGGGAAAAATATATCAAAATTTAGATCTTAATTTAGATCTTAAAATGCTTTTTCAGTTTAAAGATTTAAGAATAGCTTTTATACTATAGAGTATGAATTTTCTACATATGAATAAAGAAAAGACACTTTTCCTTAACATAAGTGGGTAATTAAGCACAGAAACCACATTTTTATGCTTAAAATATTTTTGAAGTATAGTTTTTAAATAATGTACAGTCTGGAGACCTACTTAAGGTATTAATTAAATATAGATTAGACTCTGAATATTATTTTGGCCTTTGTATATAAAGCTATTACCATGGCATTAGAGAAGTGAAAGTGTAATTGAGTGCTTAGGTTTCACTAAAATGTGTTTCTTTCCATTTTATCAGAATCTTAAATGTGTTTCGGCACTGGGTTGAACACCATTTTTATGACTTTGAAAGAGATTCGGAATTGCTTGAAAGACTAGAATCCTTCATTTCAAGTGTAAGAGGTATATTATTTAAAGGTTTGATTGACTCTTATGTTGCACATGAGTTTATTTTCAAATTTGTGTGAATTTTAATTAACAAGTGAAACTATTTTTCTTTTTAAAAAGCTGAAATAACATTGAGCGATTTTTATAGACTCTTAGAAGCTCACGTATGTTTAGAACTATCTGAAGGCTCAGAACCTTGCCTTTTCAAGTTTTTGAGGAGAACATTTCTTTTAAAGAAGTCAAAAGTCCTCTTTAATAAATTTAAGCTATTTAATTTTATTTCACCTCAAGGTTGTCATTTCTTCAATTAAATAAAAATATGTGTAATTTTAATTTTCCTTAATCTTGTTCTTTAATTTTGAATGATTAACAGCTTTTTCATTATATTTACTTCCTCTGGAAAAGTTTTTGGTGTATTTTTGGCACCTGAAAGATAGGAGTTTCATACCTGAAGTTTCAGAATCACAGCCTATGATGTGAAACTCTAGGCCATGAACATTTAAATAGATGTATGTGTCATCAAATGTCTGTTACTGAATCAAGAACTTTTTTCTTTTCATTTCTTTGGGGGGGGGGGCAGCTGGGCAGTACAGGGATCTTAACCTTGACCTTGGTGTTACCAACCCCATACTCTAACCAACAGAGCTACCCAGCCAGCCCAAGAACATTTGTTTGATCTGACAGTATAGAACATTAATTAAGAATACCATAACAAGCCTTGCTTATTTCTTGTCCTACTTGTGTTTTTGGGTTTTTTTGGTGGTTGGTTGGTACAGGGATCAAACTGTTGATGTCCTACTTGTTCTTATCGGAAATTTTATTTAAAATAGAGAATGTGATTTCTATACAAGTTATAACTCAGGAAAACCAAATAGTTCATGAGGGAAAGTTTATTTTTATAGAAATATTTCAACTAAGTGAAGAAAGAATGATAGAATGTCACTGTTTATCAATTTCTAGTAAAATAATAGCTCTAGGGAATTAGGAGTGGATGCTTAACATCACAAAAAGAGAGATAACTAGACATTATATACCTGCTGTTGGAAGCATTATCAGCAAGTATTTGTATCAAAAAATTGATCCTGAATCAGACCAAGTCTCTATGTCTCTGGTGTACAGAAAATATAGGGGACAGAGAAACATGGCAGATGATATCACTGGGATGGACTTGGCAAAATGTAGACTTGGGAAACACCACAAGGCAAATAATTCAATCTTTTCAATAAATAAATTGCAAGCACAAATAAATGATAAAAGAGGGACCTGCATATTAAAGAAGACTTGAGACATATTGACTAAATGCCATATGTGGATCTTGTTCAGATCCTTTTTCAAACTATCTGTAAGAAAACATTTATGAGACAATCAGAGAAATTTGAACACTGACAATATTTGAAGATACTAAGAAGTTGTCAGTTTTTATAAGTGATAATGGTATTGTGGTAATTATTTTAAAGAGTCTTTTAGAGACACATACTTAAATATGAATGAAATGATATGATGTCTTGGATCTGTTTCAGAATAACTTAGAGAGTGAAGGGAGGGCATGAGTGGGTTTAAATGAAACAAAAATTGGCCATGAGTTGGTAATTGTTGAAGCTGGGTATAAGTTAAAGATTATACAAAGATTTGCAGGTATGTCTGTCAAATGAAAGGCATTTTTGTTTATGTGTTCTTTTTCTAGGGAAAGCTATGAAGAAATGGGTAGAGTCAATTGCTAAGATCATAAAGAGGAAGAAGCAAGCTCAGGCAAATGGAATAAGCCATAATATTACCTTTGAAAGTCCACCTCCACCAATTGAATGGCATATCAGCAGACCAGGACAGTTTGAAACATTTGATCTCATGACACTTCATCCAATAGAAATTGCACGTCAGCTAACACTTCTGGAATCTGATCTCTACAGGTAGACAACTAATGTTAGTTTCCTGCTCTGTTTTCAAGAACCTGGAACATTTAGCTACCTATTTTTAGAACAATTTGCAAATTATTCATAAGTGCTTAAAAATACATCTGTTCTCATTGGCTAGGAGGAGTGCTTTTATAGACAGATGGTTTTAACTACAGTCTATCATGCAGATAAAATTCTCATATCACTACTGAGGCCTAGATTAGGGACTAGCAATCTTTCACAAGTGAATGGCAGGGAGAAGACTAATGCAATTGAATAACAACCACTTTCAAGTCAATCACCCTTCTCCTACTCCTAATATTTTCTCAGATTGCTTTAGTTTGATGTCAGTCAGTCAGTATAGATACTGGCTCTTGGCAGCTAAATGAATAGAATATTGAGTGAGACAGGCTTTCTTTGTTCATTTACAGTCCAGGCTTCTGTGAAGAGAACAGACGTGGCATGTAACACCTCTGTGTTGAAAAATAGGTCCTCACTGCTATCATTTCATCAAAAATTTTTCTGATTCATGAGCCCCCTTTAAAATATGAATACCTAGTTATCCTGAGTAGCAGCCACTTTTTACACTGGGAAAAGCAAAAATTTAAAAATTTTAGTGCTAATGGAGAATGTAGGAGGGTACCAAAGATAAACTTTACCTTCTTTAGAATTGACCTCTGGTTTGTACTGGCTGTGCCTTTCAGAATCAGACCTTTAGCTCACCTGCCAGAGACTTAGCATAACCCGCCATGTTATATTTTAAGTAATTTGGAATTCAGGTAGTTTTTGTTTATTTTATGGGCTTTATGATAGGTAGGAATGAAGGGACTTGTTACTTGAGGTAATAAAGAAAATAATAATCACGTTTTTTACTTATAGAGTGACTGTTACATGAACAGACATCAGGAAAAAAAAAAAAATCAAAGCACTTACCTCCATGTGGAGCTACTTTCAGGACCTAGAAATATTTTTGTTAAGTGATATGTATTATGGAAGAAGGGTAGCTTACATAAAACATTGACACCATTTGTAATTAAATTCCTGGTGAAATAGTAGAGTCACTTAGGAAAATTTACTTCAAAAACGATTAGCAAGTATCCATTTATATACTCAAATCTCCTGATTAAAAAAAAATTTTTTTTTTTTTTTTATGAATAGCCAAGTCTCTAGGACATTGATGGCAATGCCACTGGTCAATTTTTTAATTATATAATCCTTAATCACTGTATACAATGATTTAATCTGCTTATCTATCTGATTTTTTTTTTACTAAATTTTTCAGGCATGGCAAGAAATACAGAAAATAATGTAATGAGTACTCATGAACAAAAAAATATATATACAGATAAAATTGAAATACTTTATTCTCCCCAGTCTCATTGCTCTTCTTTCCCCTAAGAAATAACTACTACCATGAATTTGGTGTTTACTATTCTTTTGTATGTCTTTATAGTTTATATACATATGCACATATTCATAAATAATATATATCATTGTTTTGCACATTTTTAAACTTCATATACTTATGTATTGTTATGCAATATGTTTTTTACTTAAATTGTTTTTGGTATTTGTTCAAATTGATGAATATAGTTCTAGTTTGCTTATTTTAGCTGCTGGATAGTATTCCACTTCTATAAGTCTTCCAACAGTTTATCCAGTCTCTTTATGAGCGTCTAGGTTGTTAGGGATTTTTAACTTTTACAGAAATGCTTCACTGAACATTCTTGTAAATATCATCTCATGACTTTGTGTAAAAGTTTATCTAGGGTATATACCAAGAGGTAGGATTGCTGGGTCATTTAGTGTGTATATCTTTAATACTGTGAGATATTGCCAGATTGTTTTACAGAGTGGTTGTATCAATTTTTACTTCCATGTCAATGTTGGAGAGTTCCTGTTTTATCATATTTTTACCAGACTTTTGTTAGCCTGACAGGAGTAAAGTGGGATTTCATTGCGATTTTATGTTCTTTGAGTAAGAAAGTATTTTTTCATGTTTGTGGCTATTTGGATCTGTTCCTCTGTGAATTCTGTGTTCATATGTTTGTCCATTTATCTTTTGGGTTAATTATCTTTTTCTTTTTAAGTTTTAGGAGATCTATAAATAATTATGGTACTAATCCTTTGTAGGATAAGTTGCATTGATTTTTGATTCCACAGGAAAGTCCAACCTTCTGAACTTGTAGGGAGTGTATGGACCAAAGAAGATAAAGAAATAAATTCTCCAAATTTATTAAAAATGATTCGTCATACCACAAATCTCACCCTCTGGTTTGAAAAGTAAGTTTTTGTTTACTTTATATAATTACTTTTTTATAATTACTTCATAATTGTCATAATATTAAGTCATGTTTAAGCTAAAATTCTGGCTAGAAATAGGTTTCTTGTTTTCTAAGTAAGATGAAGAAACTTTTCTAAGCCATGAATTTTTGTTTTGTTGTTGTTAGATGCACTGTGGAAGCAGAAAATTTTGAAGAACGAGTTGCAGTGCTAAGTAGAATTATAGAAATTCTGCAAGTTTTTCAAGATTTGAATAATTTCAATGGTGTATTGGAGATAGTCAGTGCAGTAAATTCAGTATCAGTATACAGATTAGACCATACCTTTGAGGTAAGTTTTAGGCTTAAATATTTCATCCTTTTGGGGGAACATAAAATTAATGTAAAAGAGATTGCTTTTTTCAATAACACATTGATAGTCTCAAATAAATGACAAATGACTTTAAATATAAATATACAGGTAACTTTTTAATTACCTTTAGTATATAGTCAAAAAAATTAATAACATGGAGAGAACCCTTTCTACAATTTATTTCATTTTATTTATTTATGTATGTATGTATGTATGTATTTATGTTGGTGGCTGGTCAGTATGGGGATCCGATTTTTTTTTTTTTAAAGCTGCCAGCCAGTATGGGGATTTGAACCCTTGACCTTGGTGTTATAACACCACACTCTGGCCAGCTGAGCTAACTGGCTAGACTATTTTATTTTTTAAATTATAAAATATGTGCTTGGTATTTCTTATAGAAAATTCAGGGGATATAGAAAGTATAGAGAGATATTTTAAATGTCTATTTTTAATAACAAAATTGAGATCAAATTATACATAGATTTTAATAGGCTGCATCCTTTTCTTGTAAACACTTTCCTATTTTATTAGTTTGTCTTCAAAAACAAGATTTTAAATGGCTATATGGTTTTCTGTTTCATGGATATATCATAATTTATTCCATCACTCTGTTGTCAACTGAGACAACTTATTGACAACTAAGTTATTTCTGATTTTTTGCTGTGATAAATAACTTATCATGAAGCATTGATATACAGAAATATTTGTAAGAATTTGATTATTTCCCTAGAATAAGTTCTTAGAGGTGGAGATCCTGGGTCAGAAGTTTTGCACATTTTAAGACTTTTGATACTTTTGCCAAGGTTCTAGCAAGATATGTTAAATGCTCCTCAATATTACTATATTAAAAACTTTTACAGAATTTATGAGCCAAAAGAAAAAAATCTCATTTTAAATTATACTAAAAATAACTAGTGAGATTGAATATTTTAAGATGTATTTATTGGCTACTTTAATTCTTCTTTATGATTTTTCTGTTCATGTCTTCTCATTTTTCTTTTTGGGTATTTTATTGATTTATATGGAATTTTTATATATTAGAGATATTAAAACTGTCCTTATTTTCTCCAGTTTCTATTTGTCTTTATTATGTCTCTTTTTAATTTAAAAACATTTGTAATGTTTTGATATTTGAAAGATTTATAATTTTTATTTAGTTAAACATATCAGTCTCTTCATTATGGTTCTTTCTTTGCTTTCGTATCTAGAAGGACTTTTTCTAAGTGAAGAATAATGAGTTAGAAACTCAGCCATACAAATATTGCCTTTGGGATTGTGAATTTTTACAATATTTCTAGAAAGTAATTTAGCAGTATTTTTTTTTTTTTTTGTCTTTTGTCTTTTTCCGTGTCCGGCAACGGATCGCAACCCTCAGTGTTGCCCCCGTACCAGACCGGGGACCGGCAATGGGATTGCAACCCTCGGCGTCGCGCCTGTACTGGACCGGGCCCGGCAACGGGATCGCAACCCTCGGTGTTGCCCCCGCACCTCGCTCAGCCAGTGAGCGGGAACCGGTCTGTATGTGGGATCCGAACCCTCGACGGGAGCGCCACCGCGCTTCCCAAGCGGCGCACTATCCAGTGCGCCACCGGGCCGGCCCCCAGCAGTATTTTTAAAAAATAAAAATACATATACTCTTGGACCCAGAATTCTTTTTTTTTTTTTTTTTTTTTTTTTTTTTTTTTTTTT
>NW_007726798.1:845849-901321 GCF_000696425.1 Galeopterus variegatus
CCGGGCCGACCCAGCAGTATTTTTTTTTTTTTTCTTTTTTTTTTTTTTTTTTTTTTTTCTTTTTCTTTTTGTCTTTTTTCGTGACCGGCAACGGATTGCAACCCTCAGTGTCGCGCCTGTACTGGACCGGGACCGGCAACGGGATCGCAACCCTCGGTGTTGCCCCCGCGCCTCGCTCAGCCAGTGAGCGGGAACCGGTCTGTATGTGGGATCCGAACCCTCGACGGGAGCGCCACCGCGCTTCCCAAGCGGCGCACTAGCGCAGTGCGCCACCGGGCCGGCCCCCAGCAGTATTTTTAAAAAATAAAAATACATATACTCTTGGACCCAGAATTCTTTTTTTTTTTTTTTCTTTTTGTCTTTTTTACTGACCGGTAACGGGATCGCAACCCTCGGTGCTGCGCCCGCACCGCGCTCAGCCAGTGAGCAGGAACCGGTCTCCACATGGGATCCGAACCCTCGGTGGGAGCGCCACTGCACTCCCAAGCAGCGCACTCTCCAGTGTGCCACCGGGCCAGCCTGGACCCAGAATTCTAAAGAAATAAAATCCTAAAGAAATAAAACTACCAGACTATAAAAGGTTTTTTTTTTTTTCCTTTTTTTGTCTTTTTTCGTGTCCGGCATCGGATCGCAACCCTCAGTGTCACGCCCATACCCAACCGGGACCGGCAACGGGATCACAACCCTCGGTGTTGCTCCCACACCTCGCTCAGCCAGTGAGCGGGAACCGGTCTGTATGTGGGATCCGAACCCTCGGCGGGAGCGCCACCGCGCTCACAAGCCGGCGCGCTGTAGCAGTGCGCCACCGGGCCGGCCCCTCAGACTATAAAAGTTATACGTGCAAAGATATAGTTACTGCAGCAGTGATCGTTGTGGCAGAAAATTGGTAACAAAGGAGATAGAGAGGAACGAGTAAAGGGGCATGAAAATCAACTACAATGTATAGTGAGAAGTTAAAAAAAAAAAAAGAAAGTAAAAAAGAAAAGAAAACTAGTAACAACCCGAATGTCCATCAATAGGAGAATAATTAAATATGTTATCTTAAACCTGTAATGTGGAATATTATTCAGCTGTAGAAAAAAAGTGAATGGGATCTATGTGTATTATCTTGGAAGAATATTTCTGATATTTTAGGGGAAAAATACAAGCTTCAGAATGGCTATTATGTGAATGCATTTGAGTGTAATGAAACTGAACAAACCCTAAACCTCAAGTGAAGTTGCATGAATGTTGAGAACAGTGTGGAAGGAAACACACTCCTCTCTTAACATTGATTCTTTCAGTGGGTTGTGATTAGAGGGGAGTGGAGGAAAAATTACTTTTAATCTGTTTAGTAGATTAATAATTTCAATTCTGATTTTGTGAAACTCTGAAGTAGTATATTCATTTTGAGAGGTTAAATTTTATTTTTTTTAAGTACTGGGTACACTACTTATTTGTAAAATTATTTATTAGGCATAAACAATAAAAAATACAAAAAACACCAGTATAACTGGCATCCAGGTTGAGAGTCCCTCCCAATTCCATCCCCTTCTTTGCCTTTTCAGAACCAATCACCATTCTGAATTTTATGCTCATAGTTCTATTGCTTTTTTCCGATAGTTTTACTGTTTGTATCTCTAAATAATACTGTTTCATTTTGCATGTTTTTTAATTTATATGAATATGACTCTTCATTGATTTTTTTTACTCAACATTATATTCCTAAGATTCATCCATGTGGTTTCTTGTGGATATAGATAATTTTTTTTCATAACTGTATGATACTACAGGAATAAATTTACCAAAATTTATTGATTTATTCATTAATTAATGGTCATTCGGGTTGTTTCCAGTCCGGGACTATTATTAACAGTATTGCTGTGAGCATTTTTTACATGTATCCTGGTGCACACATAAACAAAATACTCTAAAAGCAGAATTTCTAGAAGTAGAATTGCTGAATGATAAGATATGAATGTCTTCAGCTTTACTAGGTAGTGCCAAATTATCTTCCCAAGTAGTTGTCCCAATTTACACTCCCATAAGGTATACATGAGATCCAGTTGTTTCACATTCTCACCAATACTTGATATTGTCAATCCTTTTAATTTTTCTAGTCTTGTTTTGATTTATACTTCCCTCATTTCTAATGAGTTTGAACTTCTTTTCAAGTGTTCGTTGGTTCTTTGTATTTCTTCTTGGAAATTTCTTGACTCTTTGTTGCGTTTTTTTAGTGGATTTGTGTGAGTTCTCTTATATTCTGGATTCTAATTCTTTTTCAGTTATGTGCATTGTGCATGTCTTTTCCCAGATTGAAGCTCCCCTTTTCACCTTTTTTATGGTGCCTTTTGATGAACAAGAATTCTTAATGTAGTCAAATTTACTTATTTTTTCCTTTGTAATTTATTCTTTTTTGGTGTTTTGTTTAACACATCCTCCTCTATTGTCCTAATGTGTTGTCTTTTTCATTAAATCCTTCATCCAGCTGGTAATGAGTTTTGAGTATGTGGTGAGCTTGGAGTCTAATTTCACTTTTTTGTTCCATATGGCTACTCAGTTGCTCCCACACATTTATTGAAAGTCCATCCTTTCCCCATTGATCTGTAGTGCCAGCTGGGTCATAAATTGAGAATCCACATGTGTGGGCCTGTTTCTGGTCTCTCTATTCTGTTCCTTTCATCTATTTGATTATTCCTGTGCCAGTCCCATGTGTCAAAATTCCCATAAGTTTATACTAGTTCTTGATAAAGAAGAGTATGGCAGGTCCCTGCTAACCTTATTCTTTTTTGAGAGTGATCTATTCTTGGCCTTTTGTTTTCCTGTGTAAATTTTAGAATCAATTTAATCTTCATTTTAAAAAGTGGGAATTTTGATAGGAGTTGCACTGGATCTGAAAATCAGTTAGTGAAGAACTGACATTTTTGTAATAATGAGTCTTCCCACTGAAGAGCATGGTATATCTCCCTATTTGTTTACTCCTTTAATAAAGGTTTATGGATTTCTCAGCAGAGATCTCACACTTCTTTTGTTAGATTTATATTGGAATGTTTTTTAAAATCATGTTTTCTTTATTGATGATATTTAAATGCAGTTGATTTTTGCCTATTGGTTTTATATACAAAAACATTGCTAAGTTCTCCATTAATATTTTTTGTGTGGATTTATTGGAGCTTCTTCATGGACAAATTTTTTTCTTTTTAATTCCTAGTCTTTATTTCTTTTGCATGTCCATGTTTGGTAGGACTTCTATATGTATAGTATTAAATAAAAGCTACAATGCAGTTCCTTTGCTTTTTTCTTAACTTAAAGGAAATGCATTGAAGGATTCTCCATCAAATATAATGTTTCTTGTGGGTTTTTTGGTGCACGTGTGTGTATACTCTTTATCAGGTTAAAAATAAAGTAATTAATTTTCAATAATAAAATACAAAATAAATGCCTGTTTGTTTATTGAAGACTTAAGTTCCAGTCTTCTTGCCCTAAAAATCTTTCAGTGGAAAAATATTTGAATGCTGAGGGATTGTAATTTTTCTTTCCTGCTGCTATAACTTAAAACCCTGGCTAATCAAAATTATAACTAACAAGGTCCTGAGGAAGAATTTTATTTATTGCTTAATCCTCTAATTTATATTAGAAAAATTGAAGGTTTTAGGTTTTATTTTTATTGATAAAGAGAAGAGAAATCATTCAGGCAAGTGCACAAAGGAATACCACTCATCTCTTAATTTTAAAAATTGTTTTTTTGTATTTGCAAAATTTTATAAAGTTTAAAGCTCTGTATTCATAAAATAGGATTGAATTAAAAAATTACACTCAATTTATATATTTTAAAGGCATTGCAGGAAAGAAAACGGAGAATTTTGGATGAAGCTGTGGAATTAAGTCAAGATCACTTTAAAAAATACCTAGTAAAACTTAAGTCAATCAATCCACCTTGTGTGCCTTTTTTCGGTAAGTTATTAAATATGGTTATTATATTTAGAGGGTGAGTGTATTATAGTCAAAAGAGGCCTAACCTAAACTCTCTTATTTCCTTATCTGTAAAATGAAGATTATGACAATTTTTATATAGGGGTGTCATAAGGATTAAAAATATTTTATTGTACTACCTAATACAAAGTCTAGCATATAGTAAGCATTCATGAAATGGTAACTGTTATTTTTTATAGTATCTATCTCACATCTATAGTGTTTGCTTTCTCTTTAATTTATTAAAGGCTTTTAAGTGATTTTTAAATTTAGAATTAAAACATTGTTATGTATTATGAAGGAAGGTTTTATAAAGTGAACTTTTCTTAAATACTATTGAAATTGAATGATTTAAATCAGGTTTTCTCAACATCAGCAATATTGACGTTTTGTGCTAAATAATTCTTTGTTGTGAGGGGTTGTTACATGCATTATAGGATGTTTAGTGGCATCCTGGCCTCTGTTCACTAGGTGCCCGTAACACCCCCAAGTTCTTATAACTAAAAATGTCTCCAGACATTCCCAAATATCCCCTGAAGGACAAAATTGCCCCCAGTTGAGAGCCACCAATTTAAATGAATCAGTAATTATGCATGAAAAAAGGGACTGAAAAGTTTTTTATTGTCCTAGAGTGGGAAATACTTACTTTTCTATCTAAATTTTCTCTAAGAAAACAGAGTTTATAAGTCTGTGGTCTTATTAATCAAAATTGGCTTAAAAATTAATTTATTGATCAATAATCATTTAAGATCACTGACATTACATATTTGCAATCAACTATTAACATGTTTGATTAGATCTAACACAATTTAAGCTTTGTGAAATTAGGGTTTAGGAAAGCTTAATTTGCCGTTTCTTAGACTAGTAGCCTTTATTTTAGTAAAGGCTAGTAGCCTTTGTTTCCTTTTTACTTCATTTATTTCCTTTTAACTCACTCCATGCTAAAAAGAAATTCTTAATGAAGATCTGATGATTAAGTATATCAGAGTATTGTCAACATTTTAGGAGTACAATTGCTGAATTATATAGGATGTCTTTCAACTTTACTAGAGCAATTGTTTTCCCAAACGATTGATTAAATAACCAATTTTAAAATAACTTTTCTTTAAATGCTTCTTTTTCTAGGAATATATTTAACAAATATTCTGAAGACCGAAGAAGGGAATAATGATTTTTTAAAAAAGAAAGGGAAAGATTTAATCAATTTCAGTAAGAGGAGGAAAGTTGCTGAAATTACTGGAGAAATTCAGCAGTATCAGAATCAGCCTTACTGTTTACGGATAGAACCAGAAATGAGGGTAAATATTTTCTCTACTTATCTTTAAAAGAGAACATATTAAATCCTGTATGATCTTAAGAAATATCATAATCACACATCATGCTATTTATTTTGCTGTGAAAATGAGTTAAGAATAATTAGTAGATAAAGCGGTGTTAAATATTAGATACTCTCTTTGGGCCGGCCCGGTGGCGCACTGGATAGTGCGCCGCTTGGGAAGCGCGGCGGCGCTCCCGTCCGAGGGTTCGGATCCCACATACAGACCGGCTCCCGCTCACTGGCTGAGCGAGGCGCGGGAGCAACACCGAGGCTTGCGATCCCGTTGCCGGTCCCTGGTCCGGTACGGGGGCAACACTGAGGGTTGCGATCCGTTGCCGGACACGGAAAAAAGACAAAAAAAAAAAAAAAAATTAGATACTCTGCCCTGTCTGTGGTTATTAACATTATTAGTACTTTCTCTTGAAAGTACTGCTTCTTTATGCAGCTTCTTTGAAGCAGCACTTCCAAAAAGTGAATGACAAAATAGAAGAAGCTTTCTAATGGACATGCATTAAAATGAACATCTACTACTAGTACTATCATTGATTGATAGCTATTTTAGATATTTTACATGTGCCAGTGTAACGTAAAATAATTCATCTCTTCATAAGAACACTGTGTTTAATAGGGGAAGGGTCAGGAGAGAGATATGAAGCATAGCAGAAGATGATTTTTCTAACATTCTATCAGTTGATGTTCTATTTTGAGCAATAGTATGTAATATAGATTATATTGATTCTGTGGTACCATAAAATGTGGGGTACCTTCTAAATTAAATTATGATAAAATGTTTATGTTAAATTAATTTTATTATATTATACTTATTTGAAATTGAGAACTTATTACTGTATAACTATCAACCAGAATAAGTTTACCTTGTTATATTAAAAATTGTGCTAAGTTTTTAGACATAGTCTGCAGATTGGGCATATTGAGTGAAAAAAGCCACCATCACACCCACCCTTCTAAATTATGAGATAGTAACTATTCTTTGATCCCAGTTCAAAACAAAGTACTGTGAGGTCCTAAGAAAGAACAACTTAAAGCACCTCATTTATGAAAGCATAGACAGATGCCCGTTCTAAAGAAAATAGTCATAAGCTACTGGTGGTTACCTATTTATATTAAACAGTAGAGCAAAGGATGAGAAAATCAATAATACTGCTCTTATAGCTTTCTAAAAGTCTTTAAATTACTGTTTGATCACATGATTTAATTTAGCTAACCTGAATATAAGAACAAATTTTTTCAGTATTGTCAGAGGAGCAATATAATTTTCTTGAAATTGGCAGAATGCCTGAAAAAATGGGAAAACTTTTATTCTAGAAATTTTAAAACTCATTTTGCCTACTGCTAAAGCTAAAACCTAGTACATATTTTTATGTATGTTTCTAAACCACTTCAAAAGTAAAGCTAAATTAGATAATTTGCTTCTAAAGATTTTTCTAAGGAAATCATAAGAGATATACAGAAAAATTTATGCACAAGAACTTAATAATTATAAGGAATTAATAATTACAATAATTATTATTATAATAGCAAAGAACTAGAAAGCACCAATATGAATAACTACCTATATGGGGATTAGTGAAATAAATTCTGTTCCATGTGACTGTGGAAAAAAGTTTATTGAATATGAACTAAGAAAAATTTTAAATATGGTGTTATCCCAGTTTTGCAGAAGAAAATTCAATATTTGTATACATATATATAAATGCATATATTCATACACACAGTAAAAACATTGGAAGATACTCTATTGGCAAAATATAAACAGTGGGATCTCTGGTCTGGTTAGTGAGATTACTGTTTGGGGTTTTTTTTGTTTGTTTTGTTTTTTGGCACTTTGCTAAATCATCTAAATTTTCTACTTAAAAACTTAAATTTGACCTTAAAATATTTTTTGATAAAGATGAAATATTTTTAAATTAATTTTTAAATTTTTAATTGACAGATACAATTACTTTTTAAATCATGTACAGCATGATGTTTTGAAGTGCATATACATTGTAGAATGGTTAAATTTAGCTAATTAACAAATGCATCATCTCATATAGTTATCATTTTTGTGGTAAGAGCACATAACATCTACTCTCTTTAAATTTTTCAAGAATACAATATATAACAAAATATTTTTTGATAAAAATATTTTTTATACTAGAGTTTAGCACAGATAAGTTAAAGTTTATAATTGTTCTTGAAATTACTTTTGAATAGACTTAATCCACTTTATCTCTAATTTTTTTCTGATTATCAAAATTTCATTGTGGATTATAATAACTATAATTTTATTCTGAAAACTTTTGGTAGCTTACTGGTGATCATCATTTTATTATAATGAGTAGGAATAAAGTTTACTAAAGGATAAGTGATGCTAACTGCTGAGCCATTAAGATGGTAATAAATGAAAATCTGCTCACCTTAATAGAACTTTAAGACTAGAATATATCTTTCACAGAATTATTGTCTTATTTGAAAGTAGTGAGATTGGAATAAGCAATCCTTATGAACTTTCAGATACTGTGATCTCTTGATTTGTTGATAACTTTTTAGTATTAAAATAATTTTCATGAAAAATTTTAATAGGATTTTATTTTAATAAGATCTAAAACATATATTTGTGAGTATTTGTTTAATTCCAGAGGTTCTTTGAAAACCTTAACCCCATGGGAAGTGCATCTGAAAAAGAGTTTACAGATTATTTGTTCAACAAGTCACTAGAAATTGAACCCCGAAACTGCAAACAGCCACCTCGATTTGTAAGTCCATTATAATTTTGGAAAATTTGTTCTGAATATTATTTTCAATGTTTAACAACGTATTCCCTTAAAATTACAATGTAACCAAATAGCTGTTCCTAGGTTTTTTGTTTTGCAGTACTATACTGTTTCTAAAATTATATGTACCTGGGAGAAAATGTCAGCCTTTTGGTTTATCCTCTTATCTTAGTACCACTAGTACCACTTATTTATCTGTCCACTTTTGATCCCTTTTAGTATAAGAGGAAGAGGTGTGAGAAAGTGAGAACCTAACAGGTAGCTGGATAGAACAAAGGAAATGAAAAGGCCTGGGAAGGAGTTAGCAGGTATATCATGTTTCTACTGGTCTGACATGACTCCTGCAATGAGGCCATGGTCTGTGGTTGCCTCCGAAACCCACCTCTTTCACTAGAATTTGTTGCTACAGTTCCTAGGTATTTCAGGGGTTTGCAGTGGCAACAAAAGTAGTGGAAGACTAACTCTAAGTAGCTGAAAGTAAAGCAAGATGTGGAAATAAGTAAAAACATATACCAATTTTGGGCGAAACAGTAATTGTAAAATTGATATAGTTTCATGTTATCTCATCTTCACAATTGTATGATATAGTTCTTATCCCGATTTTACAAACAAAAAAACGGAGTCTCAAAGGGTTAAATAACTTTTTCAAAGTTGCATAGCTAGATATTGGCACAGTTGAGATTTTCACTCAACTTTTCTGAATCTGAGTTCTTTGTTTTTTCATTAGGTTACTGATGAAGAGTTTTTAAAATGGGGTAGGGATGAGGGTGGAGGACAATGATAGCAATTTTTTTTAAAAGCACTGTTGTAGAGTTTGATCATTTAGTATAAGGAAAGGGTGGAAGAATATTTTTTTTCTCTGAAGCACAGCAAGTATGTTGTATAAATTATGTTCCCAGTACATGTAAAATTGATATAGATAATTTGAAAGAGAAGTGTTTAGGTTTATGTGTTTTAGGAGCAAAAAGTTATTTTCAAGAATTTTATTTCTGCTGTTTTAAAAAGAGATTTAAAAAGAGAAGTCCATCTTAGAATGAAGCCAATCAAATCTAGAAGCTTGTATTAGAATGCTACAGGCTGCCCTTGCAAATTGGGATTTTATTGCACTTTCTTAACTGTGTATTTAAGAATTTATAAGATAGTTTTAAGTCATAAAAACAAAAGTACATGCAAGTTAATTATGTTTGCTTTTCCTAGCCTAGGAAATCATCTTTCTCCTTAAAATCTCCTGGAATAAGGCCTAATGCAGGCCGACATGGCTCTACCTCAGGCACTTTGCGAGGTCACCCAACACCATTAGAAAGAGAACCATGTAAGATAAGCTTTAGTCGGATTGCTGAAACTGAGCTTGAATCAACAGTGTCAGCACCAACCTCTCCAAATACACCATCTACTCCACCAGTATCTGCTTCTTCAGATCTTAGTGTGTTTTTAGATGTGGATCTCAACAGTTCCTGTGGTAAGTATTTGATGTAAAGAATCTTGTATTTCAGATAATTCTTCTCATATTATTAAATAGGGAACTATAGAATTCTTTTCAAACTATATTAGTGAGAAAAGTGACATCTAAATGTGAAAACACAAGATTAACACAAGAGAATAAAGCATCATTTGTGCATTGTTTATTTGTATTATTTTCTAATTTATTTATTCAACAAAGATTTATTTAGTGCCTTTTGAGCCTCACTACCACTCTAAAGGGAACAATAATAGACAATGAATAAGAAAACAAGTAGTAAGTTCTGTGAGGGAAGTTAAAAAAGAGTGCAATAGAGAGGCAACCACTTACACTAAGAAAGGAAAAACATTCCAGGTACAAAGAGTACTGGGTTCATTTTTTTAAAAATGAACATGGCAAAAGATAGTGATAGAATTCTGCGTTCCTTGTGTATTACATTTTACTTTATACAAACATTTAAAAAATAAAAGCATACATGTTACCTTCCTTTTCAAATTAATTTTTCTCATTCCAATAGGCAGCAATAGCATCTTTGCTCCAGTGCTCTTGCCACATTCAAGTAAGTAAGAATAAGTTGATTCTAATGAGATGACTGTGAAGATCATAATCTGGTTGATTAAATTTGTATTCAGCATTTTGGGTTTTAGCAACATTTAAAGAATAAGAAATGAAAAAAATTTTTATAAATAAGTTGAATCGTTTGCTTACAGCTGTGTACTATTTAAACTTCACTATAGCTTATTTTCATCATTTTATGATCTAGGGGCTATGTGACCTTGAACAAATTATTTACATTCTCCAAATTTGTTAAGGATCAAATGAAATAACTATGTAGAACACCTAACACATTATTTGGCACAGACTGAACAGTAATTTCATATCAGTTTCTGCTCCTCCCACACCCCTTCCAATTCACTTTTCCATAGGAATAATATACCAAGTATTTATTAGGTTCCTAGTCTACCCCTTGATTACTTATTTCTTCACCTTATTTAATTAAAGCAATATTTTAAATAAAGCACTATTCTACCATTCTTAATTATTTCATGATTTTTTAACATAAATGCTGTTAACTTTCTCTCTGTGATCGTTTGTTTAAAACAAGATAACCCAGAAAGGAAAACAGCAGCTTAAGGAATAATTCTGCTGATCTAGAGGTCTTCTGCATCTAGTATAGTAAAATGTATATAATTTAGATAGTAGGAAGATCCCTATCTTATGAGAAAAGTGAGTTTAGTCTTTTAAATATTTAATTTTAATTTTAAGAATTTTTAATCAAAGTGATATATTCATGGAATTTAAAAGGCAAATAGCACTAAAACACTTAAATTAACAGTTTTCTACTCTGTCTCCCCACCCCTTTTCTTGTTCTCCAGTGACACCTCCACATTTCTAAATGATGTTTTTATATTGTTCTCTCTTTTGAATCATTAATTTTAGACAGTGTTTACTGATTTCCTATTATGGTAAATGAAGATTGTACTCTCTACCCTGCCTATACTTATCACATTTGGGGCAAATATTATTCACTGCTTAGTTATGTAGTGTATACTATGATTATGCTTCCTTTCTTGTACATCTGTTTCCAGAAGTTAATAATTGCCTCATTAATGCTTAGGTTTGTTTGTTTAACACCTATTGCCCAGTTTTCCCATACCCTTTCACAGTAGTTTTCCATAATGTCAGGCCAGTTAAAAGTTTATCAGAATTTTTTTTTTTCTTTTTATCCTGGAAGCTTCCTTTCTGGTACCCTTTTGTCCTTCTGCTCCAGTTTGGACTGTTTGCTTTCTCAGCCTCTGACCCAACTGTCATCTTAGAACTTTCTTTCACTATCATCCTAGAATTCCCTTCACTTACCTCCTGTGGTAGGTCCTTGTTTTTTGGATTCTTTATCTTCTTTCTTGATATGCCTCCTTATTTTTGTAGGGGCACATCCTTCAGTAGTTACCTGAGAAAGGATACATAGAATATTAAGCTTTTAAGTTCTTGGATTTCTTAAAATGTATTACACATTTAATTGTTAATAGTTTGGCTGGGTATAGAATTATATATAATATTTACGCAGAATTTTGAAGGCATTTCTCCACTGTCTACTACTTTCATAATTGTTGTTGAGAAGCCTAATACCATTCATTCATTCATTTATTAGTGCATAAGTTTTCAATGCCTGATATGGGTAGGCATTATTCTAGGTGTGAGAGATATGGCAGTGAGCAAAGTAGACAAAAATTCTTCTCTCAATGACCTTAAGTTTCAATTTATTTTTTGTTTGTTTGTTTCTTTGTTTTTAGTTAGGGTATACCTTTAGGGACTCAAAAACACAGAACCTTAAATGAAGTAGAAGTTTATTTCTCACAATAGCCACAGCAAATAGACAAATCTGCTCCACAGTGTTTTTAAGCTAGGAACGCAATTCAAAATTCTTGAGATGTAGCTTCCATATCTATCTTGAGCTCCTGTTCTAGTTGTTACATTTTTCAGCTAGCACAAAGGTGGTGGACAGGGAGCTTTGATATAAAAACATGATCTGAGAGTTGCATACATCACTTCTGCTGTCCTCCCAAAACTTAGTCAAATGTACATATCTAGCTACAAGGGAAGCTAAGAAATGTTCTAACTCGGCAGCCATTTGCCTTATGAAAATCCGTGGGATCCTATTACTAAAAGGAAAAAAGGGAAAGGTATACTGGGAGACAGCAGTCTGCTCACAATATGGTCAGGAAACTTTTAGGTTGTTCTCTTTGTTTTTAATGATCTATACATTCACAATGAACTGCTTTGATGTGAGTGTTTTTTCTTTCATTTTGCTGTCTTAAAATTTAGATAGTCATGTGTCCAATTTCTAAAAAATGTTCTTTGTATTGTTTTGGTAATAATTTTCTCCCCACCATGTTTCCTGACTCCCTTTTTGGAGCTCCTTTTCCTTATCTTATATGTATTATAATCTTATAATCCTAGATTTGTCCTCCAATTTTCTTGTCTTTTTTTTTTTCTTTTTCTTTTTTCTTTTTTATTATTATTTTATTTTTGGCAGCTGGTCAGTATAGGGATCAAACACCGGACTTTGATGTTTTCAGTACCATGCTATAACCAATTGAGCTAACTAGCCAGCCCAAATTTTCTTGTCTTTTATGTCCTATTGTCCATCTCTTTGTTTTCTTGTTCTTTTTTCTGGAGCGTTTCCTCACTTTATCTTCCTATTCTTCTATTTATTTTCTTCATCCGTCATGATTTTAAATTTCTAAGAATTCTTTCTAGTTCCCTCTGATCATGCCTTTTTATATATCATACTATTCTGGTTTCATGGATGCACTGTCTTCTTTTATCTCTCTTAGGATGTTATAGTATTTTTGAAAAAAACTTGTTTTGTCTCTGGTATTGTCTCTTTTCTGACCTCCTTTCTTCTGTTAGTTGTAGTCTCTTGTTTTCATGTTGGAAGCATTCCTTTCTTGTCTGGTATCCTTTATGTTCATATTTTAGAGTGAGGGGAGTGATGGAGCAGTGAGAATTTTTTTACGGGGGAAATCCCCAAATGTCAGAATCTATAGGCCTTTTCTCTAGGCATGTTTAGTTTCTCTAAAGAATAATATTTGAATCATCTGTCTGGGGAATATTAACATGTAATATGAATGTATGTATTTTCAGCACAGACCAGTGCCCCCAGTCTGGAGTTTAGATTCTCCTGAGAATAAAACCTCAGTATCCTGCAGGGGTGGGAATGAGGTAGTTGTCTGGCCTCCCTAAATGGGGGAGAGGAGATTGGGGTTCTAAGTGCCCCTTATACAGACTTAACCAAGTCTTCTGTTTCCTTGCCCATGCCCTCCATTGTACCAAGTCTTTTTAGCTTCTGAGCCCTCCTTTACTTCTGTGGGGCAAATTTGCTGCTGCTTGTCATTATCACTGTCTGCAGACATTTGGGTTTCATCTCCCTCTATTTGTCTCCTTCACTTACATAATAGTCTGCCTTCATGAATTGGAGCTTCAGCTTCAGATATTTCCTGGCTTTACTGAAGTTTGTGTGTGTGGGTTTTTTTTTTTTTTTTTTTTTTTTTTTTTTTTTTTCTTGTTCTTTGGTGGAAATATCTTTACTATGTGTGTAGTTTCTTAGTGCTGCTCTAAAAGAACACCATAGACTGAGTGGCTTAAAAGAGCAAAAAAATATTATCTGATAGTTCTGGAGGCTAGAAATCCAAAATCAGGGTGTTGGCAGGATCATGGTTCCTCTGAAACATTGAGGAGAGAATCTTTCCTTGCCTCTTCTAGCTTCTGGCATCTGGTGGCAATTGTTGGCATCCCTTGGTTCGTGGATGCATCACTTTAATCTCTGCCTCTGTTGTCACATGGCTGTCTTCTCCCTGTGTGTCTCTTTGTCTCTTCTCCTCATACAAAGTTATGTCATATTGGATTAGGGCCCACCTTAATGACCTCATCCTAACTTGATTACATCTGCAAAGACCAAGGGTTCCAGGGGTTAGGACTTCAACGTATCTTTTGTGGAGACACAATTCAACTCATAATACTGTTCCATTTTAGAACCAGGAATTCTGGACATTATTTTGAATAATAGTAAAATACATTTTCCATATAAGAAAATTGTTTTGTTATTTAATGGAAAATATTAAAAAGAACTGCATAAAATTCTGAATATCCTGAAATGAATCCCCAAAGAAGAAAATAAAATATTTATAGTAAATATGAAAAGTCCTTAAACAGAATGAGAAATAGCAAGACTCCATCAACCAGGACATGAATAGATAGTTCATGTCAAAGGAAGTATGTCTTATAAATAAACAGATAACTGTTCTACATCACTAGAAAGCTGAGAAATTTTAATTATTCAGTAGTGTGTTGCTATTTTAGGTTTTTTTTTTTTTTTTTTTTTTTTTGTCTTTTGTCTTTTGTCTTTTTCCGTGTCCGGCAACGGATCACAACCCGCAGTGTCGCCCCCGCACCGGACCGGGGACCGGCAACGGGATCGCAACCCTCGGCGCTGCTCCCACGCCTCGCTCAGCCTGTGAGCGGGAACCGGTCTGTATGTGGGATCCGAACCCTCGGGCGGGAGCGCCGCCGCACTTCCCAAGCGGCGCACTATCCAGTGCGCCACCGGGCCGGCCCTATTTTAGTTTTTTGAATTAAAATTTTTTTCTGAGTGTGAGCAAGCCTATGTTAAAAGGTACATTGCTTATCCCATGTAAATTGGCATATTAATATGACACTTTTGGAAAGCAATCTGAAAATAACATTCACCCCCACCTTTTTATTTTTTGGCGGCAGGCAGGTATGGGGATCTGAACCCTTGACCTTGGTGTCATCAACACCACACTCTAACCAACTGAGCTAACTGGCCAGCTCACACCCTTTGTTCTTACTGATTCAACAGAAAATTGAGTATCTAGTTTGTACCAGCTACTCTGCTAAACACTAGGGATTCAGTAGTGAAAAAGACAAAGTCTCTGCCTTTATTTGTACTAAATACCCAAAAAAGTTTTAGAAAAAGGCACATGCATGAAGATCATATTGTTCATTCTACTCTCTTGGTTTTTCTCCTCCTTCACATGTAGCTCCTTGGTGTCTCTTGCTGGTTCCTCCTTTTCTTTCCAGACTATTAATATTGGAAGTCCCTAGCTGGACTTCTTATCTTCTCAGTCACTTGGTTGTCTCATTCAGTCTCATATCATTGATACGGTGATACAGTAGTTCTCTCTTATCCTCAGTTTCACTTTCCACCATTTTAATCACCCACGGCCAACCACAGTCCAAAAATATTACGTAGAAAATTCCAGAAATAAACAATTAGTAAATTTTAAATTGCATGCAATTCTGGGTATTGTGATGAAATCTCCCACCGTCCTGCTTTGGCCCACCTGGGATGTGAATTATCCCTTTGTCCAGTATATCCATACTGTATATGCTACCCACCCACTGTTCACTTCGTAGCCATCTTGCTTATTAGACTACTGTTGCTATCACAATGTTTGTATTCAAGTAACCCTTAATTTACTTTATAATGGCCCCAAAGCACAAGAGTTCTGATGCTGGCAATTCAGATGTGTCCAAAAGAAGCCATAAATTGCTTCCTTTAAGTGAAAAGGTGGGGCCGGCCCGGTGGCGCACTGCTACAGTGCGCCACTTGGGAGCGCGGCGGCGCTCCCGCCGAGGGTTCGGATCCCACATACAGACCGGCCGCTCACTGGCTGAGCGAGGTGCCGGCGCAACACCGAGGGTTGCGATCCCGTTGCCGGTCCCAGTCCGGTACGGGCGTGACACTGAGGGTTGCGATCCGTTGCCAGACACGAAAAATGACAAAAAGGAAAAAAAAAATAGTGAAAAGGTGAAACTTCTCAACTTAATAAGGAAAGAAAAAAATCATATGCTCAGGTTGCTAAGATGTACACCAAGAACAAATCTTCTATCCATGAAGTTGTGAAGAAGGAAAAGGAAATTTTTGCTGGTTTTGCTGTTGTACCTCAAATTGCAAAAGTTATGGCCAAAGTACATGATAAGTGCTTAGTAAGAAGGAAAAGGCATTAAATTTGTGGATGGAAGTCATGAACAGAAATGTGTTCTGATTGATGGTAATTGGGTTTGCTACTATCCACCCACTGGAGGTCTTGGAATGCATTCACCGTGGCTAAGATCTCTCTCCTGACCTCTAGACTTATACAGTAGTACTTCAAGAATTCATGAAAAAATAGAATGAAAAAATAATATGAATCTTTCCATGAACTTTTTGAAGTACCCTCATATATGCATTGACCTATTTGACATCTGCATTTGGATATCTAACAGGAAACTAAAACTTAACCTCTCCAAAACTGAGCTGCTTATCATCCTCTTCAAAGTTGTTCCTCACACTGCCTCATTTCAATTCTAATTGCAGCCATTCAGTTTCTTAGGCCAAAAATATTAGAAGTATCTTTTACTTCTTCCTTTTTCTCATACCCCAAATGTGACCCATTAACAAATCTTGATTGCCCTTAAAATATATCCAGAATCTAATTATTTCTCATCATCACTGCTGCCACTTCGGTCCAAACCACCATAATTTCTTACCTTGTTCATTACAGTGGCATACCAACTTGCCATCTTTCCCCATCAGTATGTTTCGGCACAGTAGCCAGAGTGATCCTTTTATAATGTAAGTTAGACTTTGTCTTGTCTGTGCTTTAAGCCCTCCAGTGGCTTTCCATTCCACTCAGAGTAAAAGCCAGAGTTCCTTAAAAGGGCCCATAAGGCTCTACACAGTTTGGCCTCCTTAGATCTGTCAGACCTCATCACTTACTCTTCTCTTCCTTCACTCATGCTGCTCCTGCCTCCTGATCACAACAGATACATTACCACAAAAGGACTTCTGCCCTTGCCTTTCATTCTGCTTATAATGCTTTTCACCTATTTGACCTCATGGCCTGCTCTCTTGCCTCCTTCAGGCTTTTGCTCAGTGTTACCTTAGTGAGGCCATCCCTAATAGCCCTTTTTAAAATTGCTCCCTTCCCACCTTTTTCTGTACCCCTTCCCTACCTAATATTTCTTAATAATTTATAGCCATTACACTTTCACTTATCTATTCTTTCTCCCCAACCTAGAATATAAGCTCCATAAGGACATGAATTTTTGCCTCCTTTTGTTTGCTATTATACCACTAGTGCATAGAACAGTGCCTGGCAGTATAGCAGGTATCCAATAACTATTTGTTGGATGAATGAATGGCAAAAAATTGGAAGTAACTTAGATAGCTAACATTACAGAAATGGTTCAGTAAATTCTCCTACATTCACTAGTTTGGAATACTACACCTATTTAAAAAGTTCACAAAGGGCTGGGCCCGTGGCTCACTTGGGAGAGTGTGGTGCTGATAATACCAAGGCCACAGGTTTGGATCCCTATATAGGGATGGCCAGTTAGCTCACTTGGGAGAGCGTGGTGCTGACAACACCAAGTCAAGGGTTAAGATCCCCTTACCAGTCATCTTTAAAAAAAAAAAAGAAAAAAAGTTCACAAAAACTGTAGTCTTGTTGGGAAATGCTCTTGAGAGAAAATAAAATTGTATTCACACTTGAGTATGGGTCATTGAGTGCCTACTATATAGGAGAGGTATGTATAGTGGTTAATTGGTGACTGTAGAATCAGACCCAGATTCAGAAACTCTCACAGCTGTCCTACCATCATTCAAATATCTTCTGCGTCCATGAGTGTATATGTCTTTAAGGAAGAGAAAACCCATCTAAGACTGGCTTAAACAATCAGAAAACATCCTGACAGACATAATTGAATATTTATAGGAAGGCTGCATTAGGACTGGTTGATTCAGTGGCTCAGTGGTATTAAAGACCAGGATTCTTTTTCACTTCTCATTGTTTTGTCTAGATTATCAGTTTTATCTAAGGCTGTTTTACCTGAAGGTCATAAGAGTGCTGGCAGGAGCAATAATGGTTATGTGCATCTTTGTTCAGTTAAATAATAGAGAGGTACAGAGACAGAATGACAGAATGCTTTTCCAAAAGAGCAAGGAACTTCCTTTTCCGTAGCCCCCAGAAAATCTTTCTAATTTCACTGGTCTGACTTACGTCACATGCCTACACTTAAACTTATCATTCTGGCTAAAGGAATGGGATTACTCTTATTGACTTGGACCGTCAGGACTCATCCTTGGAGCTAAGGGGTAATTACGTTCAGCTTTCCCTAAAGCCTTAAGGCTACATGTATGAAAAAGAGGTAGATAAAAATCTGATCATGTTAAGAAAGTGAGAAAGTGAGTCTTATGCTCACTTCTTGGCTGGAATTGAGATGCCCTGGGCAGGATTGGCTGACTAAACCAAATGGGATGGATTTATCACCGCCAAGAGGAGTTCTGCTGCCAAAGACAGGACAAATGCTGGGCAGACACCGAAGAACATATGTGCAGCAGGTAGTACTTCTTCATACCATCTGCTGGCACCCCATAGGCATACTTTTTGTGTCAACCTTTGGCCCCTGAGCCAGTAGGAACCCCAGAGGTAACTGCAGAATCACATGATCAGGAAAGCAGTTTTTGACAAGACTAAGTAGTTTGACACTTCTATTTGAACAACTACTTAGTGTGTTACATAAACTAAACTTAGTGTGTTTAAAATTAAACTCATCAACTTCTTTCCCAGCTAGCTCCTGTGAACCTAATCTCAGTGTAATGACAAACAAGACATGGTTACTAGGTTACTGCCTTTGTAATAACTCTGTGTGTGTGTATATATCTGTGTGTGTAGAGAGATATCAAATAGGGAGTTGAGCCATAATTACAGGTTTTTTTAATCATATGAAAAAGATAAAAGGAATAAATCAAAGTGAAAATAATTTTTATGTCTGGATGACCTGTTTAAGGGTAATTTTTCCTTAAATACTTTATTATTTTATAAATTTCTTTAATATGGTTATATGATGTGTACATTATATGTGTACCTTACATGTGTATGGTTATATAATGTGTGTGATGTATATGTTATATAATTTGTTATGAATGAGAGATTTGCAATGAGAAATAGTTGTGTGATATAACTCTACCTGATGGTCTTCTAAATGGAGGTTTTATTACCTGTATAATAATGAACCCAATACTAGCTGCTTCAGAAATATATAGTCTCTGATTAGGATGGTCATAGTGTGGAAGTTACCACAGTGTATACAACATGTTTGTTTTGTTTTTATTTTTTTAGATTAAAAGCTTTTTTGGGAGCAGAATCTCATTATTAATCTTAATTAAATAGCACGCCTTCATTTAGCTATAGTATTATGTACCAGACACTGTGCAAGGTGTTAGGGATTCAAAATTAAATACACACTGCCATCAAAAAGCATACAGTTTAATGGGGAAGATAGATAAACTAACCATCTGCTGTATAGCAGACAATACAATCTGGCAAACGCTATAGCAGAAGTGATCACAAGTTGCGATGACGTTTTGTCTTATGATTGCATTGTGAATTGTGGTTAAATTAGTCTTTTCCTTCCCAGGATCTTTCTTCAGTTCCTGTGGTAGTTTACATAAACTAAGTGAAGAGCCACTGATTCCTCCTCCTCTTCCTCCTCGAAAAAAGTTTGATCATGATGCTTCAAATTCCAAGGTAGTCAACAGGACTTAGGTTTGCCTCAACTTATTCAAAGTTGTGAATCTTCAGAATAATGCTCATTCTTGTGAAGAGTCTTTCAATTATATTTTGGCTATCCTTTATGGTTTTTCAACATTTGTTTGTTATATTTGAAAAATACTTCAAGTAATTGTTTAATCCTCCTGGAAATCCTTTTCTAAAAAAGAGGCTGATACAGTGTGCTGCTTGGGAGCGTGGCGGCGCTCCCGCCGAGGGTTCGGATCCCACATACAGACCGGTTCCCGCTCACTGGCTGGGCGAGGGGCGGGCGCAGCGCCGAGGGTTGCGATCCCGTTGCCGGTCCCGGTCCGGTACGGGCGTGACACTGAGGGTTGCGATCTGTTGCCGGACACGAAAAAAAGACAAAAAAGGGGGGGGGGGAATAAATAAATAAATAAATAAAATAAAAAAGAGGCTGAGCAGATTCACAGATAATCAGAAGTACATTTCCTTTCTAGTACAAATGGAATGAAATTTAGTATTTGAAGTATTCCTTAAACTTTCAACAAGTGCTTCTCAATTTTAAGAGTGCGTCAGAATCACCTGGAAGGCTTGTTAAAATCAGATTGTTGAGCCCCACCCCCAGAGTTTCTGATTCAGTAGGTCTGGTGTGGGGCCCAAGAATGTGCTTTTCTAACAAGTTTCCTTCTGATGCTGCTGGTCTCTGGATCACAGTTTGAGATCCACTGCTGTAAGCCTCATTGGGGAATGTAGATGCCCAGTAAGCAGAAGCAGGACATTAAGTCTGCTTAAAATCATGTCCTTTCACATCTACAAAGCTATATATTATTTTCACTTACCTATATTTTAATTAAAACACACAAATTTCAGAAATGTGTACACAAATCAAAATAAACCAAGACTTTATGTTCTAAGATTTCAGCCAAAACATCTTATATATAAAAATATTAAATTGAGGTCTGAATTACTGTGGGAGTAATTTACTCATAAATCTGATAATTAAACCAGATTAATTTATTTTGAGCCTCAGGATTTAATTACTATGCATAAGAATTTTTTAGTCTTTAAAAGTATTTTATCACAGATTTTTCAGGAGAATAGAGGTATAGTTTAACTACTTTTTTTTTTAAGGGAAATATGAAATCTGATGATGACCCTCCTGCTATTCCACCAAGACAGCCTCCTCCTCCAAAGGTAAAACCCAGAGTTCCTGTTCCTACTGGTGCATTTGATGGGCCTCTGCATAGTCCACCTCCGCCGCCACCAAGAGATCCTCTTCCTGATACCCCTCCACCAGTTCCTCTTCGGCCTCCAGAACACTTTATAAACTGTCCATTTAATCTTCAGCCACCTCCACTGGGACATCTTCATAGAGATCCAGACTGGTTCAGAGACATTAGTACGTGTCCAAATTCACCAAGCACTCCTCCTAGCACACCCTCTCCAAGAATACCACGTCGATGCCATGTGCTCAGTTCTAGTCACAATAATCTTGCTCATCCCCCAGCTCCCCCTGTTCCACCAAGGCAAAATTCAAGCCCTCACCTACCAAAACTGCCACCAAAGACTTACAAACGGGAGCTTTCGCACCCCCCATTGTACAGACTGCCTTTGCTAGAAAATGCAGAAACTCCTCAATGACCTTACCCATATGTAGTCATTGACACTGGAATGGTATTTGTAAAGTTTTTTTTTTTTTTTTTTAATTTATTCAAAAAAAGGCATAGTATTTTAGTACTTTTTACAAATAATGCTCTTACAAAAGTGCTACTGATCAAATAAGCTTTTAAGAATTGGAAAAGTAAAAATATAAAAGTCCTTCACCATTATCCTCAGGTGATTAGTAGCATTGCCTTGTCTTGGATCCTCAGTGCTGCCCAAAGGCCAGTATCAAGAATTTATATTTGCACTGTAGACTCTGCTAAAATATGGTTTAAAGTGACATTGATTGCACTGAAAGGGGATAGTGCTTTTGTGGAATTTTTAAATTTGAGTAATAGATGTCTTTTTAAGGCAACGAATTTACACAAATATAGAGGGTGTATGGTGTTACTGATTTTTAGACCTCTATGACCATCTTCTAGTTTCTACTACTAGTTTTTACATCTAGGAGATTTGTGAATAACACCCACTGTTCTTAAACTCTTTAATACCATGTCTTAAATGCCAGTATTTGCTGCTGAAGACAGAAAAGTAGAATGAAAATAATAGAGTGCACTGTGTTTATTATTTTGTCAAAATGTAAACAAAGACTACCCAATTATAGAGGCAAAAAGGGCATGTATCTCATTCAGATGTGCCTTTTGTTTTTTGCAGACTATGGTGTCTTTAGCTAATGAGTTGCCTGTTGTTTTGTAAAACAAAGTTAATATGCCATGTATGTACAGTTTTGTTTATATTGTATATTTAAAGATAATGCTAATAACCTATATGAATTTAAGTGACTTGAGGCCTGTAATACAGTCTGCTACTTTACTAATTCATAAATTCAGACGAAAAGTTTCTTATGGCATAGGAACCAACTGCCTTGCCTTCAAAACTAGTAATTTTATCAATAAATCTCGTGTTAACTGAAATTTAAGAAAAACGTTTTTTTAGATTGGTAATATTTAAACCAGCAAATACTTAAAGCTTTATTAAACCTTTTAATCAGAGAAATGAGTAAAACTTTTAGACATTGGACACCTTCATTCAAAGTGATGAAAACGTGTTTTGCTGATAGTGCCGTAGCAGCAGTTGTAAAATAGCCAAAAGCCACGTTGTTTATTTACTGGTCTGTGGCCTTTTACTGTGCTTTGTATCAGAGTTCTTAACAAGATTAATAAATCACCCCAGTCTTAATTTTTCAGAGACTTTTAAAATATGCGTTTTTATTATAAGGAACAAAGGGGGAAATTGTTGAGTCCTGTAGATAGATGTGCACACACATTATTTTAAATATTTTGTGTAATTTAAATTACATAACCCAAAAGAATTTGTGTTGTAAATTTAAGAAGGGTAACTATGTCTTCAGTGTTAAACGCAAGCGGCATGCTTCCAGCAACCATTTTTATGTATTCATACGAAAAACTAGGAGCATGCTAGGAAACTCCGGAGAAGGAAACATAGCCATCTTTGGTAAGATCCTGGAAGCTGCCGGGATTTAAGGCCTATAACTACTGTGTGGATCAAATATCCAACCAGGTAAAAACATTCTGAAGTTGGCTTTGTTTTTTAAAGAACAGATTATAATACTAGCTTTTAAAGAGCAGATTATAATACTAGGTTTTTGTAGAAAAGTGATCTCCTTGATCCTTAAGCCAAATGTTGGGGACAGGCCGTCAAGCGCGTAGAGGAAGCAGGTTACCCAGCACTCGGCCACGCCCAGGTGCTGCTGTCTTCCGGGATTTGTCAAATCGCGCACGCGCCGTGGCGCCAACTCAGCTTCTAGGAGGGGCGGGCCCCTCGGAAGGTGGAGACGCGCGCGTGGGCGTGACGTCACTGTGCGCGCGCATCCTGTTGCCGGGCAGCGATGGCGACTACCTCGGAGTGCTCGGTGGAGGACCCTCTGCGGAACTTTGTGCGAGTTTTGGAGAAGCGGGATGGCACGGTGTTACGACTGCAGCAGTATGGCTCCGGCGGCGTGGGTTGCGTTGTTTGGGACGCTGCCATTGTCCTTTCTAAATACTTGGAAACGCCCGGGTTTTCTGGCGACGGGGCCCACGCGTTGAGTCGGAGGTCGGTGCTGGAGCTGGGCTCGGGCACCGGGGCCGTGGGACTCATGGCCGCTACCCTCGGGTAAGAGCTGGCGGGAGAGGGCTCCACTCTACTCAGGAAACCCTGATTACTGGCTTCCCACATTGTCCCTACACTTCAACGTTATTTTATAGGGCAGATGTTGTAGTCACCGATCTTGAGGAATTGCAAGACTTGCTGAAGATGAATATTAATATGAACAAGCATCTTGTCACTGGTTCTGTTCAAGCCAAGGTACTGAAATGGTTTGTATGGCCTTTCAGCTTGTTTTAAGGTAGTGATTTGTGGTTTGCTTTAAATTGCGTTTCGCTAAAGCATGGAAGGGGACTACCTTCTTGTTTATAAAACGAGTATTTTTAATTATTCTAGCAACAGGTAAAATATTTGTTTGACATTCTTAAGGGGGGAAGAAATAGAAGACTTGCCTTCTCCACCAGATTACATACTGATGGCCGACTGCATATACTACGAAGAGGTAAGTATGCAGTGAGTGTAGTCTCTTCCTTTTGAAGATGAACGCTATTTCATGGATTTTAAAACACGTTTCTTCACATTTTAACATCTCTGAATTCATGATCATTTATTTTATAGTTCATGATGCAGTAAAGAGAAGACAAAAGTCACCAGAGGCTACATATACACTCATGGTTAACATATAGGCCTATGAAGCTTGTTGAGAAAAGTGTTATGTGCAGTTTACTAGAGGCTTCTGTAAAATTTGAAAAGAATTTTGCCATTTGGATTTGCCATTTGGAAAGCTAATATAGTATTTTTTTTTTCCTTAGCTGCCTGATGAGCATGTTAATTATGACATTGAGAATTAATTCATTGTTCTGTGGCAAGATTTATTAGACTCATGGAATGATTTTTTAAAAAATATTAGTTTATATAGGGTTGTGGGCATCACTCATTTTTTCCTTTTTCATGGATTCACTTATGTCACTCATTTTTTAAATAATAAATATTGAGCCAACCCATGTTCAAGTTAGGGTCAGACATAATTTTGTAGGGTAAATTGTTGATTGTTTAAATCCCAAATTAGATTAAATAAAATTAAACTCTTTGCAGTGAAGTTGATTCCATTTGTTTTCCCATAGGAACTCCAAAATGCAGTCACTTGAATCCTGTTTCTGGAAACTGAAATCAGTGCAATGGTTGATTAGTTAAGAGGAGTTTACCAATCATTAGTTATAGAGCTTTAACATGTGCTTTGTTGTATTGATTCAAAGGTGGATAAATTGTAGGGGAGTCACAATTACTCCTCTACCTCCCCAATCTCTTTTTATAGTAGAACATTTTTTAAAAGACGTAAACAAAAAATATATTCCTTTTTGAATAGTCTTTGGAGCCGTTGCTGAAAACCCTAAGAGATCTCAGTGGATCTGAGACTTGCATTATATGTTGTTATGAACAACGAACAATGGGAAAAAATCCAGAGATAGAGAAAAAATATTTTGAGGTAAGTACTCTCTTAGATCTATCTTTGTAGCGATTACCCTACAGGGAGGCTGTATGTGACTCTGTTCAAGTTAATATGGTAATTTTGGGTGGGGAAAACATTTTGCTGTATGAACCCAAAAAGAGGATCCTTCACAGCCCACCCCATTCTACCAAGCCCCCTCTATTTTCATCTTTTCTGATCCTTTATTTCTTTTCTAGTTAGTTGATCTAGTATCTGTAGAACAACATAAAAATAATAATGATGACACTCTTTTCTGGGAAAGTTTTCAATATTTATTAAACATGTTGCTGGCTTTGGGGAACATATTAATGATGTATATATTACTTTTGGAGAATACGTGACAGAAACATGTAGGCAATAAATTTTTACTTCTCTGTTTTTCTTTACATTTTAATGAAACCTCCAACCTGTGTATTTTCAGGGTGTTTTTTAAAAACCTTTTTATTTTGAAATTAAAACTCACAAGAAGTTGCAAAAGTAATACATAGAGTATTATGTGTCTTTCATCCTTCTTCCCCCAGTGGTGACCCAAACCCTTTCTGTGGGCATGACTCCATCACATTACAGGTGACTTGTTTTGAGGGTACATCTGTATAGCCTTGTAATTTTTCTGCTGAAAGAAATACTTTGGTTTAATGAGAAAACAAGTGTATGACTGCTTCAGATAATATACTGTATGCTAACATGGTTTATTTTCATGTTTTTCTTGAATAAGAAGAATGTTAGTGAATTTTTGAAACTGTATAATTGAATATTTTATATTGTTAAATAATTTCTATTGAGGTAAAACAAATATAAAATGCACATATTATATCAAGTGCTCAGCTCAATTTTTCATGTGTACGCACCCAACTAACTACTACCCAGTGTAAAGATATAGAACATTTTCAAGACCTCAGAAGGCTCTCACATTGCCTTTTCCCAGTCAGTACTTCTCCAGCGGTAATATCATTCTGACTTCTATCACCACAGGTCAGTTCAATATTGAATTTAAAACATATTTATTTTAAATTCATAGCTTCTTCAACTAGACTTTGACTTTGAAAAAATTCCTTTGGAAAAACATGATGAAGAATATCGAAGTGAAGATATTCATATTATTTACATCAGAAAGAAAAAATCGGTAAATACATTCCCAGTTCTTCATCCGCTGAGGTGATTTCATCAACTGGATACTGTCTCTGGGTTTATGTGTGGTGTAGGCCTTGATTTTGATGTGGAGAAACAGCTATGATGATTCATTGTATTCTGGCACTGACAGTATTATTAATCTATGTTGCCCTGGGTTCTTGCTCTAAAATAAGGCAGGCTTCTTTTTTAAAGGTCCTTTCCAGCTGTATATAGCTTTATAATTAGGCATTACCTCAGACATGTGACTTGGCTATTTATATTTCCGGTATCTCTTGTGAGATTTTAAAATGCCAGTTCCATCCTTTTATGATCTTTCTGCAATCATTCAAGTTTTTTTTTTGCAAAGTAAAATATAACAAGGCAGATCTGTCCATAAAATAAAAATGCACTCATATAAATAGGATTTATGTATGTTCTCTTTGGTGCTTCCTTAACCTGATATAACAATCACATTTTATGCAGGTTGCCTCTGTGACACCTATAGTTTGAGCCTGTAGAAGAGAATAATTTTATCTCATCCATTTTTATATTCCTAGAATCTTGTTTATGTGGCTGGACATGATAAATTTTATAAATTAAGGATACAAAATTTAATAGTCCCCACTCGTTTCTATTATCTTTGCTGTGATTGAATTTGTTCTTGATAAAGTTGCCTGATTATGTGAATTCTAGCCAAAAACAAATACAGTAGTCCCCCACCCCCTGTATCCTCAGGGGACCAAGACCCCCAGTGAATGCCTAAAACCTCGGATAGTACTGAACCTTATATATACACCAGATTTTCTCTTATATATGATAAAGTTTAACTTGTAAATTAGGCATAGTAAGAAATTAACAATAGTAACTAATAATAAGATAGGGCAGGTATACTAACATACTATAATAAAAGTTCTGTGAATGTGTGTGCATGTGCTCTCCCCCCCGACCAATACTGTAATATTTTCAGACTGTAGATAACTGAAACTGAAAAGCAAAACAGCAGATAAGGGGGGACTTCTGTATAACTTATACTTTTAGAGAACAAGAGTAAGTGTTAGGACTAAATCTAAGGAAAGTGGGGGCTATAGGATTAGTAATTCAGATAAACTAACATTTATGTGGATAGTGCTTAAGATACAAAGAAAAATTAAAAATTTTGTGCTTTAATGGATCCAGTTTTAGCTGGTGCTATTTTACAGTTTTAAAAGTAGCAATTTTTGAGGTGTGAAGATTTTGTGTTTTTTGAATATTATGGCTTTTTTTTTGCAAAGAACCATTTCTTTTTTTTAATTGACATATTCACATATAAAATTTACCCTATTACAATATACAGTTCAGTGGTTCTTAGTATATTCACAGAGTTATGCAAGCCATCACTACTTTCCAATTTTAAATGTTTTCATCACTCCAAAAAGGAAATAGCAGTCACTCCCTACTCTCCCATTCCCAGTCCCTGGCAGCCACTAATTTCTATCCCTGTGGATTTGCCCATTTTGCTCATGGAATCACATAACTATGTGACCTCATATGTCTGGCTTCTTTCACTCAGCACAGTGTGTTCAAGGTTAATCCATGTTATAGCCCACATCAACACTTTAGTCCTTTTTGTTTTTTTGTTTGTTTGGCAGCTTGTTGGTATGGGGATCTGAACCCTTGACCTTGGTGTTATTGACACTTTACTCTTTTTTATGGCTGAATAATATTCCTTTGGTGGATATACCACATCTTATCCATCCATTCTTCAGTTGATGGCATTTCAGTTGTTCCCATTTTTGACTATAATGAGTAATGCTGCTATTAACATTCGCGTAGAAGTTTTAATGCGAATATATGTTTTCAAATCTCTTGGGTATATACCTAGAGTGGAATTGCTAAGTTATATGGGAACTCTGTGTTTAACTCTTTAAGGAATTGCCAAACTGTTCCAAAGCTACTATACCTTTTTACATTCCTGCCCTTAGTGTATGCAGATTCCAATTTCCTCACATCGTCATAACACTTGTTATTGTCTATCTTTTTGATTATAGCTATCTTAATGGGTGTGAAGTAGTATCTCATGGTGGTTTTTATTTTCATTTCCCTAATGACTAGTGATGTTGAATGTCTGTTCATATTTTTCATGTTAAAGTAGAGAAATACTTTGCCCATTTTCAAATTGAGTTATTTTGTCCTTTTAGTGTTGAGTTGTAAGAGTTCTTTATATGTTCTAAATCCTAGACACTTAACCGGATACGTGATTTGCAAATACTTTCTCCCATTCTGTAGGCTGTCTTTTCATTTTCTAGATGGTGTGTCTTTTGAAGCACAGAGTTTTTAATTTTGATGATGTCCAATTCATCTGTGTTTTCTTTGGTTGCCTGTACTTTAGGTGTCAGCACAAAATCATATCTAAACATTAGGCATGGTTGTTCACTTGAATTGCATTTAGCCACTACTAGATATATTACCTAGTATTTAAGTACCCATTAAATACTTAATTGATCTTGAGAAATCAATCTTTTAAGTCTTCATTTTTTTCTTATAGAAATTTCCATCATGAAAAACCTTTAGCCATCTTACCCAAGCCTCTTAACAACCTGGATAAGCTAAAGATGTGAATGGAGCATGTGAATACAGCATGGAAGATTGTGTTCACAGATTTTCCCAGCATGTCTTTAGAAATTCGGTATATAGATGACAGCCACCACTGGCTACTACCTGCAATGTGAAAAAGGACTGCCTGCCTGCCTGCCAGCCAATGGGCCTGAAATCCAACTTAGGTTACTTAGCTTGGCATCAAGTTCTGCTCAAAGAAACATTGGGAATCAGTCACTCAAATAAAAATTAGTACTGAGGTTAGCATAAAGCCTGCTTAAAATATATAGTGAAGCAGCATGGTTGCCTTGACATATTTTCAGGAAACTAGAGATAAATTGATCCAGTTTCTAAAGGGAGATATCTGTTACTATATAATAATGTTTTTAATCCAAAGCAGTAAATTTTAGTTTGTCTTCAAGATAGGTAAATTTAAAAGGAAGTTTTCATTGTGTACATAATTATGCAGTAGTTTTTATCATATGTCTTCCACTTCATTTCTTTTAAGATATCTTTAATACTTAAATGTTCTTTTACTTAAAAAACAAAAAAAACCAGAATATGTCTTGTTTACTTATATTGGCCAGCATTTTCTTTTTTCTCTCCACCATACATGTTTATGTGATTTAAATAGTAAATTACACTGTAGTGAGTTGCTAAGAAGACAAATCAGGAGATTAGGGAAACAAAAGGCATATTTACAAAATTTTTCATTTGATAATGGAGTAAAGATAGAAAGCCCAGTTTCAGGCTTATGCACTTTTGTGGCTTACGCACTTTTCCTGGTGTGTATCTTGCAGGAAAATCTGGCTTAAAAATACTGATATTCAGTTAACTTGTTTACATGAAACAGTGAGAGGTTTTTTAATAACTACAAATGTGTTTCTGTATAGATTTGATTTAATTCTTTGTTGTCTCTGTTTTATGTTATCATGATCATCATCATCTCACGTGGACTAATTTGTCAAGGTCTTTAGTCACACCAAGTCCGAAGAGTAGCAATCAGATGGAATTCTGGTATTTACAGGCATTGGTGCTAGATGGCACATTTTATGTGTTAAAATAAACATTGTTTTGAGACCCTGTGAGTTTGTGAATGTTTCTGAAATAGCTTTGAAGATAATGAACATCTAAAGCAGGTGACTGCTTTCCAGAAAGAGAAAAAGCCCTATTTAGAGACATTAAAGATCAAAGTTAAGAGAACAGTTATTTCCTTTTAGGCTTACTTTAAACTTTGGTTTGTTGTTCTTTTTCAAAATACTTTCTTCATACTGTCCTTAGCATTTCATTAAGCAGTTTACCAAGCAGTTAGTATGACCTAACTGTGTGATCCTTTGTTAGTTACAGACAATGCTAGCTATTAGTGAGGTCTCAGGACAAATGGCCACTTTCTAGCTTGTTCCATAATGTTATGGAACTTGTAAAAATAAGGTTCCTTTGGTCCCTTTTCACCCACCAATTTTTATGCCCTCCTCCCCTTTTCATTCTGCTTTTAATATACAGTACCAAAGCCAAGATCCTTTTCCTCAGATAGGTTCAACTTACACTCCAAAATTTTCTGGAGGAATCAGGCTGAAGTCAGCAGTAGTAGTAGATTCTGTCCAGCTTTGCCAGAATCACCCTTGCTTGACTTCTTCCCATTCCCTGTCCTGTTGGTCCCACTCTTACTTATCGCCTCCTTAATCACTTGTGTTACATTCGTTGTCTGCTTCTGGGGAATTGACCTAAGATACTGACTGACTGTAGAGGTAAATAATTTGTAACAAAATCAAGTGGGATATTTTTTCTGTTCTGGACTAGGCCAAAGCTGAGGTCAAAAGGTGCCAAATCTTACATTCTAAGATGAGATAACCTCACCGGTAGGTAGGTCCAGTGAACACTACGGGGTTAACAACGGGTGCTAGTTCGGAGAACATGCTCTATTACCACCCACCATTCCACAGCAGGGCAGGACTGGGAGAGGTCCTGTTTTGGAGGAGTGCAGTGTTAGAAGGGATTTAGTCCTCTGGGCTCTCCCCTTGGAAGGAGAGAACAGTGCATCTGCACTGAGAAACCACAAGAGGAAGGCCTAAGGAAATAACTCAGGATTCAAGATGATTGCAAGAAGAGGAGACCAGCATTTCCGCCTCTGGTTGGATTTGTGTTAACTCAGCACATTAGCTCATCTGTTTTATTCTAGAACATGGAGATGTAATTGGAGGATGATGGACCCTGCCAGCCTGAGAATTGATAATTGATACATGAGTTGGCTGCTAGAGGACCTCCACAGCAACTTGTTCACAAGTTGAGGTGAGGATGAGTGGTGAGTTAAAAGGTACTTTAGATGAATGAGATGTGATGCCATTAGCACTAGCTGGAGATCAGCCAAAATATAGCTAACTCTCAAATCTCAAGGGACTGCCAGTGCCTGGGCAAACTGCTCAGGAATGAGCCCTTGGTCCTCTGGGTGAGTGGGGATTGCCCCTGCACAATGGAACCTATAAACCACTTAGAATGCAGTCATAGCCAATTAGGAAGGGATTGCAACCACACAGTAAGGCAGTCTTTCTCAAACCTGGCTGCACATAGGTTCACCTGGAAAATTAAAAGCAAACAAAACTCATGCTCAGGTCTCATCCCAGTCTGATTAAATCAGAGGCATTGTATTTTTATTAAAGAGCTCCAGGTGGTTTTAATATTTAGCCTAAGTTGAGAATCATTGCGATAAGGTAAACCCTTTTGGCATCTACTTCCCAAAGGGAAGAGAGGAAAAAATATAAAAACTAACCATGTGTGATTAGAGTGAGCCTACACTACATAAGGAGGAAAAAAGCTTTAAATCCAATGTGGAGTCTTTTATGAAATAGGTTTCAAGTAAACAGGACTGAACTTTTACAAACTGAAATAAACTATTTAAATATCTGAAAAGTCAGAGAATCTGGCCAAGAAGGTAAAAGTGATGCTACTCAAGAGGAAAGGGAGATTCAACAGTTGAGAAAAGAAAATTCTTGCAGGTTTAGTCTTAAATGATTTGAGTCTTGCATATACTAGTTATAACTTTAAAGCTCTTTGAGGTTGCATAACTTTGCATTGTAATCTGCCGCAGTACATGGATCATGTTTGGTGAACTTGGAGTGGAGAGGATTTTGAATTATTTTAAGAAGTATTAGTAACCCAGAATGTTAGTGGGATTTTTTTCTACACAGAATACCTTTTAATTTTTCTTACCCCATTTCTTGAAATTTTCCTTGTTTAATGATGCCAAATATGATATTAACTCAGATTGTAGATATTGTATTAAACAGTGGGTCATAGAAGTACGACTGTTGTTCTAAAGGTTCCCTGTAGATGGCATTGCTTGACTTTGTCTTTAAACAGTTTATAGAAAGGAAGTTGTTAAAAACAGAATCTATTTTGAAATGTAATCACACATATTTTATCTTTGTTTTTTTTGGTGGCTGGCCAGTACAGGGATATGAACCCTGGGCTTTGGTGTTATCAGCACCACGCTTTCCCAACTGAGCAAACAGCCAGCTCCCTCAAACTTGTATTTTAAAGGTAAACTAAATCAGATTTTAAAAAACAAGCTTACCTATTATGAGTTACTTTCAGAAGGTAACATGGGGTAAGTGGAACGATTTTTTTTCTTATAAAATTGTATTCGGCTTATCCTTCTGTTCATTTCATTCTGATATGCCTTTTGAGTGTCATTCATGAAGCTACATAAATTGCAATTCGTAAAACATTTTTGCTATTGATATCTTCTGTGAGAGGGAGACAGATATTTAAGAGGCTAAATTAGTTCAAGTGAAATTCTGAAAATTAAATTCACTTCAAAAGTACCATTTACATAACGCATGATTTATATCTGAAGTACTTGAAACTTCTAATTAATTTTAATTAGTTTTTCAAACAAATGTTCCTTCCTTACTACAGTAGTAGTTTTTACATCAAAAGACCGAAGCTCTATTTTTGGTCCTTTGCTTAGGCCAGCTATTTGACTTTTGGTTTTTCTTTTTCCTCAAGAAACATCAGGATTTGAAGAGTTTTGATTCATTGATAACAAACATTGTAAAAGTAGAATACTCAGTTTTCATACCATAGACACCTTCAGTGTAATGCAAGTACAGAACAACAAAAAAAAAAGTGACAGCAAAATCTTCCTGAAAATTAGTAATGGAAAAGCAAAGTTTTACTTTCCATATTTTGGGTAGGAATGCAGTAAATTCTCAAATCATTTTCACTAGTTAACACAGTTGGGTATTTGGTGTCATAGAAGACATGTCTTAAGTTCTAATGAGTGTGTCGGTGGGGTTCTGTGAATATCTAGTGAGTCCCCATCAGTTGTGAGATATGTTCAAAGTAATTGATTATTAATAACAAGATATTATAGTTTGCAAATTATGGACTTAAAAATAGGAGTAAATTATCTCTGATGTTTTTCTCACGTGCATTCTGAAAACTGTGTGTCAGAACACTGGCCCTGAGACCAGACTGGAATCCCAGTTCTGCCATTTACTAGCTGGGTAACATCGAGGAAGTTACTTAAACTCTCTGTGCCTCAGTTTCCTCATATAGTATGTAAGGTGAGGATCACAATAATATCTATTTCACAGGTTACCGTGAGGATTGAATTAGTTTAATACATGCAGTGCACTTAGGTACCTGGCACATAGTAAGTATTCAATAAATGTGATTATAGTAGAAGTGGAATTACAGGTGAGGACTTGGAAAATGTGCATAATGTGAGTCAATTTTATCTGTGTTGCAGTGTGATATCTGGATTCTTTTTTAAGAGTATAGGATGCGGGGCCGGCCCGTGGCTCACTCGGGTGAGTGTGGTTCTGATAACGCCAAGGACACGGGTTCGGATCCCATATAGGGATGGCCAGTCAGCTCACTGGGTGAGCGTAGTGCTGACAACACCAAGTCAAGGGTGAAGATCCCCTTATTGGTCATCTTTTTAAAAAAAAAGAGTATAGGATGCATGTAAACATTCTTACCCCATCATGGTTGGAATGGCAGCTGGGATGGGAGGAGGCTGAGAACACTGTTCCACAGTACTGTTAATTGAAAAAGTAAGCAATTTTAGAAAGAAGAAGAAAATAAGACAGGAGAAAAATCTTTGCTGTTCATTTTCACGATTCTAAAGCAAGTGCCATGAGCATTCAAAAGCCAATAGGGACAGAGAAAAATCTCATTTTCTAAATACGGTAGCCTGGGTTTGCTGGCTGGAGCTCTAAGATTAACATTCCACCACCCTGGATCCTTAGCCAATTCTTCGTCCTATGGTTCTTATCTCTATTAAACATGAGACCAGTTAGGTAGCAGGTAATTAAAGTACAGCAGGTCATTTTTCTGAAGTCTGGGACTTGATCTATCTGCATAACAATATTCTCAGAGTTTAGATGTATTACTCTAAAAGGGCAAGGTGACTGTAAAATATTCTTGTAGCAGTTGTTTCCTGGATAAATGACCTTTTACTATGTAATAAGTGTGTGGTGGGATGCAGGGCCTTAACCGGTTCCTCAGGCTACTTGACCTTGTCTTTACCAACAGCCAAGAACAAGGAAATCTTGAATTGTATCTGCTTCTCCATCAGTCCTTGTAAAGTGACACATAAGCTTTACTGCATTATATTAAACTTTCAAGGCTTTTTTTGTTTTCAACTAATGGAAAAGATTGTCATAAATACTAAATAGCTGGTCTTAATTTTTATAAACTTTTATATATTACCAACACATTAATTTATTTTGATGAATCAATTGACTTTTTAAAAATATTCACAGAGTTGAAAACTGACATTTCTTCCTTGCAAAGCAAAATTAAAACTTTTGAAAATGAGCTGGCCTAGATGCAGCTCTTATAGGCTTAAATGAGTAGATAGCAAATTTCTTTTAGCTTATTAGCTCTAATGAGGTACCACTGGCAGTCTGTTAAACTCTTGATGGGTCAGCATGTTTAAGCACTCTTAATTTTTGAAAAGTTAACTTTCAAGGAGAGTCACCAGCAGAGACCAAAGAAGAGGATGTCTCTCTCCACAAAGCCCATTCCAGAGTGACAGAAGAAGTGTCTGCTCTACAGTAATGTTTGGGAACCTGAACACACTTCTCAGCATTGGACAGATCATCTAGGCAACAGATCAACAGAGTAACCATTACTCTTTCAGAAGGAGAGAAGAAATCTAGGGTTATCAGAGGGGGGGGGGAGGGGGAGAGATTGGACAAGGGGCATAAAGAATAAGAACGATTTGTAACAATATATATGCAAGTAATATTGATTTGATCAACATGTCAATGTTGAACCCCCAAAATATGTATAATCAATTATGATTCAACAAAATTTTTTTTTAAAAAAGGCTAACTTTAACTCAGATTTCTTGATCTACTGAAGTCTGGGCATTAACAGTATGAGTTCCAGGTCTATGGTTGGCTCATTGCTGCTTTGACAAATCATTGCCTGAGTTGTATGTATACAGTACAAACAATCCTATGTATGTACATTCAATACTCAACCTGTTTTTTTCTTTTTTTTAATTAATATTATATTCTTACATTCTAAGATGTGGAGCAGTTGGGGGTGGGGGAGAAGAAAGGGGCAGGAAAATAGAGTTGGGGGGGGGGTGTTGAGGCCCGTGGCATCCCCCTCATTCCAGCAGGGGAGACCGGGTGCTTCCAGCAGCGTCTTGGTGGTTACTGGGCTGGATGCAGATGTCAGAGGGGTGTGGCTGAAGCCCAGGGTGTTTAGAGTGCTGGGTCAGTTTGACCTGTTCTTTTTAAGGAATGCATCCTGAAAACGTGCTTGTGTTGCACGTACAGTATAGCTGCATATTGAGGTGCTCCAAATATGAACAACCTTTTTTATCTAAAGCTTAGATGAGAAGCTTTACACTTAAATTTAGAATAAGTAAAGAATAATCTCATAGCATATAATTTACATAGAAAATAGGACTGGTTTCTCGAAACTTAAAAACAGGAAAAACAGGTTTCACACTCCCACAAATAAATGTGTAACCAGAGAATGTCTTTGGATTTCAGTGGCATTTATGAACGTAGGTACAATAGTGTGCTTTTAAAGTAACTATCTTCTTTTTAAATCTTGTTATAGGGATTTTTTTTTTTTTAATTCTGTTTAAAACTCTCTTTTCACTCTCAAGCATATATGGGACACCCACATTCAGTCTGTTACTCTCTGTCCCTATGAAGTAAGTGTCTGGTTGTTCACCTGAGATTCCAAGGACAGGAGAGAACAGGAGAGGTGTAATGTGGCCAGTAAGAACAACTCCCAGTTAGCTCTGGAAGATAGCTCCAGTTCTAACTCTGATCACCTTCCTTTTGTGCGCCCAACCTTGAACTGTCTGTTTTTCTCTTAGGAAGAAAAGGGCTCACTTGATTACTACTTAATCAAGCTCTGTGTCCTTGGGCAAGTTAAACTCTCTGCACGTTAGTTTCTCTTTCTGTAAAATGAGAATATCTCTACTGAGTAGCATTGTGATGGTTAAACTAGATAATATATGGGGAAAAAGGTCGGGAAGGGCTCAACTTAAGCCTAAACTGGTTTGAAAGTTCAAAGTGGTAAACTCTTGCAAACTGGAGAAGTATATAAGAAGCCATCCTAAGTAAACAACACATAATGTGGTCCAGGAAAAACCAAAACTTCAGTTGTCAGAAAGGAAAGATTCAAACATTAGCAGTGTGTGTGTCACTTACTTTCATATCCCACCCAGACTTCTTCACCTCTTAGACTCCACCTTCATCACAGGAATAGAGTAAGAAGTCGTATGGGGAAAGAATTGAGAAGTTGCTCTTATTAGAAAAATCCTGTAGGATATTAATAAGGTATAAGGTATTATTGGTTTAGCACTTCCCAGCAGAATGTAATACCCCAAACAAAAACAAAACCGGAGAAACAGTCCCCTTTCAAAAAGACAAAGGTCTTGATGCAGCATACTAATGGAGGCTGCCAGGGCAGGAACAGAACTCAGAGAAGTTCCTAAAGGCTTCTCAAAATACTGTAAAGGGGACAGCAAGTAAAATATGTCTTGTCGCTGTTAAAGTTTCTCTACATTTAACTAAAGGCTGAGTCCTATGTGTAAAGAGTCTAGAACAACACCTGATGTAAAAGACTCTCAATACTTTTTAATGCTCTTCCCTTCTCTATCAAATCCAGCCTCTATGACTCCTCTGAAACACTCAGCACGTTTATCTACTTTTTCAATTCAGCTAACAGGCACTGTGAAAGATATCGGGGATACACATCAGATACTCTTAGGTATTAGGGGCAAAAAATTCAATAAGATGCATTCCATATCCTTAAGCAGCTTGTTCATTCATAATGAGAGGCATATGCAAAAATAATTGCAACTCTGGGAGAGGTGCAATAATAAAGGTATAAACTACCTGCAGTGGCAGTACATACTCTAGATGGGGATGGGTCCAGAGATGCCAGGCAGGACTCACCAGGTGGGCGGGGCAGAGCTGAAAGGGGAAGGGAAGGCATCCACATTGAATAGCCCACTCAGGAGAGAAGCAAAATAAAACCTCCCCTTTCCAAGTATAAATCAGTAGGAGACCCTTGATTGAGAACAGAGCTGACCCATGGTGTGCAGGTGTTACAGATACAGTATTCATTTTACCAGACTCTAGACAAATACTCCACAGCAGTCAAGGTATTTGAAAAGACTGAGATGAGCCTAATTTTGTCTCACCAGGTTTGAAACTGTAAATATAATCAATTTGTATTCACATCATAAATTGGTAGTTTTAAAATTAATTGCGATTTTATTGTATGGGATGCCGGAGGTCCTTATGCTGTGACTATACAGCATTCTGAAACCAAATTGAGGGAAAAAAAACTCTTTCAAGACCATGAATTTCAAAACTTTCCAGAATGATCTTTGACTCTCACAGAGGCTAACTTTTCAAAGACAACCATCCACTTATTGTTCCCACAATAGAGTCCTAGGTTAATCTTAAAGGCAGCTCTGATGGTTGACAGATGGTGGGTTGCAGCTGTAGGAGAATTAAATTACCAACCAATAGAAACCAGATTAAACTCGGGGGTTGAATATGGATTAGTTTGGGACTGTCAAAATTGATATAAGTGCTGCCTTATGTGATCTTGCTTAATGTGATCAGGGCTAACATAAGACCCAAACTAATATTACCACTTAGCAATTCAGAACTTTGTATTTAGATAGCGATCTCTGTCTAGACCTGTGAAATAGCAGAGTAGGGTGTGTGTGTGTGTAAGGGAGGGTGAAGGCTGTAAGTAAATTTGTAATTAATTGATAAAAGCCTAGAGGAATCTATGGCTTTATTTTTTTAACCAATGTCTCCAGAGCACAGGCATAACTT
Source organism: Galeopterus variegatus (assembly GCF_000696425.1). Lineage (NCBI taxonomy): Eukaryota > Metazoa > Chordata > Mammalia > Dermoptera > Cynocephalidae > Galeopterus > Galeopterus variegatus. The sequence goes on from NW_007726798.1 coordinate 883,650, forward strand.
TTCAGATAGACTTGAAAAATGTGATTGTTACTCTGCAGGGGGGAAAAAGTCATTGTTTGCCATACTTCCTTGAAGTCCCTGGCAAGGAGAGTGGGATTCTATAAAGAAAGAGCCCAGCACTCTATCTGTTCATCCTGCCTTGGTCAGGAGCTTGTGAATCTCCACAGGAACGCTTCTCCAAACACAGATTACCCCCTCGATTCTGATTCATCCATGAGTTCCCAGCACATTTTGCTGCCATCTTGCCAAACTATTAATGCCAAATATTGACCATGATTAGGAGAGTGGCCATGAAGACCCCCCTCAAGTCACTCTGTCCCTCTCCTGATTAAGGATTTGCCTCAGTACCATTTAGTGGAAATTTCCTGGACTAGACAGAAGCCAGAGGGTGAAGGCTGAGCTCTGACCTTTGCTGTTGACTAGCTGTGAGTCCATAGGCAGGTCCCTTGGTCTGACGGTTTTTCCATCTATAAGATGGGGATGATTGTAGTGGTGTTGACATTTGTTCTGTCTGCCCATAGAATTCTTAGAATGCTCAAACAGTAAAATGGATGTAAGAGCCAAATGTCAACTTGAAAGCTGACTGGATGTTCCTGTGATTGGTGCTCATGGTTGACAAAAAGGCTTGATCCCTTCTTCCCCTTTCTCTGCCAGCATGCTCCATTTGAGAAGAAAAAACAGAGTTAGTTCTCCAGCAGTGCTAGCTCTCTCTGTTCATGGCAGCTGTCTGTGGATCTCCGTCATCTCTAAATGAGGGGATTCTTAGCTTAAGCTCCATAGGAGGGAGTGGAGATAGATTATGGGCCAGCTCCCCTTGGTCTCTGGGGCTTTCTTCCTTTTGGACCCTAGTTTTTCCTGGATCAGATTTTATCAGTCTTTCTCCTTTATTCTTTCTCTTCAAAGAACATGATCAGAGACAAGGAATCACCATCTCTCTTCCCATTTGCATTCAATGGGCCAGGCCTTGTGGTGGGTGCTGGGATACCAGTGGGTAGCTCACTGTTATGTAGAGGAACCAGTTCCTGAAAGTGGTGAGCACTATAGGACAGAGCCTGGGACATGCCAAGTATTTTATAAATAATAGTTATTACTCTTATTACTGGAGGAGTAACCTGGTTTTGCAAATGTATTTCCTTTGACTCCTCCAACCTATCAAATGACAGAACTCCTCAGCTCAATACTGTGTCTTATTTCAACATTCCTGAAAGAATTTAGGGTTGCAGGTCTTCCCAGGTAGGCTGTAAATGCTGCTGTGGTTTGTGGGAACTCTGGGGCACAGCCCATGAGAAATGCTGCTGTGAATACTCAGGTGGGCACTGGACATGGACTTTCAGGGGGCCAAGGCCCCTCAGAGCCTGGACCTGGGGACAGGGCTTCCCCCAGGCCTGAGCCTCGAGGAAGGCTCAGCAGCAGGAGCCCACTGGCATTTCCTCTCAGCTGCCAGTGTTGCTCAGAGAGAGGAAGTTCTGCAGCTGCCTGGAAGGGTGTGGCCCTGAAGGTCACAGAAGACATGGGCAGAGAGGGTGGACAGTCACCTTGAGATTGCTGCGCATACTCCATGTCTTCAGAGCATCGCCCCTCAGTTTATAACTGGAGAAACTGGGGGCACACAGTCAGGGGAAGCCAGGACCAGGTTCCAGCTTTAATCACTGTTTAATTAAGTTTGGTCTGAAGGTTTCTTCAGACATAGTGAACTGTGGTCTAACTTGATGTGTAAACAGACTGTGACCTACTGTTGTAACAAGTAGCCAAGTCTCAGCCAATTAAAGGCAGCCAACTGTTCAATCAGTGTTCAAATGAGGCAGAGGCCCAGCTACAGCCAATCCAGCTGTTTCTGTGCCTCACTTCTGTTTTCTGTATGTCACTTTCCCTTTTATGTCTCTATATCTTAGCCCACTATGAGGCAGCCGCCGAAGTCACTCTGGACCTATTCTGGTTCTGGTGGCTGCCAGATTCCCAAATCGTTCTTTGCTCAATTAAACTTCGTTAAATTTAATTTGTTTAAAGTTTTAACATCACTCTGACACTCAGAAGGTCCTGAAAACCCCATACTGCCCTGGGTTGCACATTGCTTTGAGCCATTCGTCCACCAATGCCTCTAACAAAAGAGGGCCCCAGATACTTCCTTCATTTTATGCAAATCCCGTTTGGCACAATGGTGGTTCTTTGCTCCTTAGTATGATTTTACTATGATTTTATTTGCACTCACAGAAGCACTTGCGGGAGACAGGAAGCTATTAATCTAGTCCCAGGGGCCTCTCTCCAAGTGCTTCCATTTTAAAGATTCTGTCACGTTTGTCCATGATGTGGCTCTATTGACATTTTTCATGTTTCTGTCTTGTCTCACTAATTCCAAGGCCCCGTCTGGGAAGACAAGAACAACATCTTCTTTGCATCCTGCATGATCCTTAAGCTTCTTTCTTGAGGAATATTTGATTATCCAGTTCAATGATTAATCCAAATGTCTTTTCTTGAGCACCCATGATGTGTGTGCTAGGTCCCGTGGAGAATATAAAAATGAGTTGACCCAAATGAAAAGTGAGGCAGAGTGGAGAAAGTGAGATGACTTGCTTATTTCATAAAGCTTGATGGGAATGAGGAGAGAGAGAGAGGGTTGGGAGTCTTGTCAAGCATGTAGGGAGGAGATTGTGGTTGAAGATAAAGGGGGGAGGTTGGAGGGGGGTCGACAGTTGATGGGGGGAGGTATGGAGGAGGCTGGTGGGAAGGCGCGAGAACCAGAGCACAGACAAATGGATTCTGAAAAGAAGAGGGTCAACAGTACTAATGGAAGGAAGGAGGGAGACAGCAGGGAAGAAGATCTCACTAAATTTGGACACAGATGTGAAAGGGAAAGGGGTTCACCACTAAGGTCCTCAGGTTTTCACTGTTGAATGAATGAAGGAGGGGACTTGGGCCTCGAGGAGCTGAAGTTGCCAAGAATCAATGGCCAGGGGGACTTGGAAGAGGCATCTGTGACACAGAAATGGCCGTGTGACCTGAGTTGGGGAAGTCCAGGGGAAGAAGGGGAAACAGGAATGCAAAGTTGGGGAAACAAGAATTATTTCTAGGGCCATCTCTCCCTCCTCCTCCCACATCTCATGTGTTAGGGTCCTGAGGCACCCAGGGGAGTTCTCTGCCCAACTGACCTTCCCTGAGTTCGAGAATCCTCCCTCATAATGTCCTTTGCTAGCTAACCTTAAACCAATTGCTGTTATTGTTTCAGTAGGTGCTCGTGGCTTTGTGTGCTTTTCTCTCTCAGGTAACAATGTGATATTCTTGGAGGTTGGAGAGGTGGCTGGATTGTGTTCCCCAAGTTTTATGGTGACTGTTAAGAGGGTGGGAAATCCTATTACGGTAATTGAAAGGTGGTGTCTTGAAGAGGTGATTAGATTCTGAGGACGAGGCCTAGTGAATGGATTAATAACAGTGGTCATGGGCCTGGTTATGAGGGCTTTAAAAGCAGAGCAGTGAGACTGTCTCCACTCTGTCGTTTCTGCCATGTGAGACTCCTGGGTCACTGTTGCCACCACCAAGACCCTCACCAGATGTGCTCCCTGAACTTTGGACTTCCAGCCCCTGAAACTTAGCAATAAATTTCATTTTCTTATAATCAAGTTCCAGCTATAAGCAACAGAAATGGACTAATACAGTAGGTGTGATTTTGGTTCACATAGGTTTTTCAAAAGTGCTGGGTCAAATTGCCCCAATTTTAATTCTCAGAGAGACAATTCAACAAAGTGTCAATTCACCCCATTGACCAACTTGTCAAGTTTACCAAGATAACCAGTTTATCAAAAAGCTTGTTTAAAGGAATATTCTCTGTATTTATGCATTTATTTTTCTCAGATATATTCAGTGAATATACATATATTTGCCAGGCATAGTCAATGATTCTGAAGATGTCCAATGAACAGGAATATATTTTCATTATGAATATAGTTGATAAATATATATTTATAGATAAATTTTAATATGTATTTGTTATATATTTGATACATATTTATAAAGTTTAATATGTATTTGTTTAATATATTTTCATTATGAATATAGTTGATAAATATATATTTATTTATAGATAAAGTTTAATATGTGTTTGTTATGGGCCTGCCCCCCATCTTCATACGTTGAAGTCTTAACCCTCAGTACCTCAGAATGACTATATTTGGAGACGGGGTCTTTAAAGAGGTGATTAAAATAAGGGCATTAGGGTATACCCTAATTCAATATGACCGATGTCCTTATAAGAAGTAGAGATTAGGACACAGACATGCACAGAGGGAAGACCATGCAAAGACACACGATGAAGACAGTCATCTGCAAGCCATGGACAGAGACCTCAGAAGAAGCCAACCCTGCAACACCTTGGCCGTGGACCTCTAGCTTCTAGGACTGTGAGAAAAAAAAATTGTGTTGTTTACACCACCTGCCAGTGATACTTTGTTGTGGCACCCTAGCAAACTAATACAATAATCTTATAGCTGTATTTTTAAAATATGAGATATATTTCATCGTCATTTTAAGGAATGTTTGATTTGCCAAAAACTTTGAGTTGTAGAGTAATTTAAACTTCTCATCAATATATTCAAGAAGATATTCATGTTTAAAGACTTCACATAAAAATTTTTTTCAAATTTATCAACTCTTTTCAAGGAGGATTCCTTAAAACAAGATTTTGATAAATATGGCAGATTGGCCTTTGATTTCTAACAAATTTGGCTGCTGGCCCTTTTAGCATGTGCGATTAGATTGTCCTCTGTGTAAAGGAGCTGGCAGTTCAGCATGTTGTCTTAGCTTGAGCTGCTGTAGCTAATATACCACAGACTGGGTGGCTTAAATGACAAACATTTGCTTCTCACAGTTGTGGAGGCTGGAAGTCCAAGCTCAGGGTGCCAGCAGATCTGTTGTCTAGTGGGGGTCCTATTGCTGGTTTGCAGATGGCCTTGTACTTGCTATGTCCTCACACGGCAGAGAGCAAAGAGAGAAAGCAAGTTCTTGTGTCCATTTATAAGGGCATTAATCCCATTTATGAGGGTGCCACCTTCATGACCCAATCACTATCCAAAGGCCCCACCTCCTAATATTATCACATTAGGGGTAGGATTTCAACATATAAATTTTTGAAGGACACAAACATTCAGTCCATAACAGGTACCTATAATAGAAATTCTCATCACACTCTGAGTGCACAACATGTGCTAGATCCACCCAAATGTCATTTCCTAAATCCTCACAACAGGCCTAGGAGATAGACAGGTACATAGAAGAAAATCAGAACTTAAAGCAGTTAAATAACTCCTCACATTTACAGAACAAATCATTAGGGAGAACACTCCCTAGTTCTGGTAGACCCAGATATAGATCCCAGCTGTGCTACATCCCAGCTATGTGACCTAGGTAAGTGGCTTAACTTCTCTAAACCTCGGTTTCTTCATTTGTAAAATGGGGATATACTACTATTCACCTCATGGGATTGTTGGATAGATTAAGTGAAATAATGTATGTGCTTAGCACAAAGCCTGGAACATATAAGGTCCGCAAATGTTAGCTATTACTACTAATTTAGGAAATATGGTAAGTGAAAATAATACCAGACAGTAGATAGCAGTGTTTATAAGGGGCTTTCAGTTTTTCAGGTGAGGAAACCAAGGCTGAGGGAGGTTGGCTTCTAGCAGGGCAGAGACAGAAACTTCTCTCGACAGCCATTCCACTAGCCAATGTCCTTGAAATTTTTAAGGCTCCTACCTCGCTCGTGTCTGTGAGTGTGTGGATTTACTGTGGAGTAGATAAATGACTTGAGGACTTATCCTATTGTATAAGGTTCCAGATTTTGATGTTCCTGCTTTACATCTATATTAGGGCTCTCCAGAGAAACAGAACCAATAGGATGTGCATACACTATGGGTCTTCGAAAAGTTCATAGAAAAATAGAATTAAAAGATAATACAAATCTTTGTGAACTTTTTGAAGTACCCTTGTATATAAAGAGAGATTTATTTTAAGGAATTGCCTTGTGTGATGGATGCTGGCAAATCCAAAATCCAAAATCAGGGGGACTGACAGGCTGGAGACCCAGGGAAGTGCTGATGTTGTGGTTCAAGTCTGAAGGCTGTCTGCTGGCAGAATTCTGTCTTGCTCAGGAGAGGCCAGCCTTTTGTTCTATTTCTGCCTTCAACTGATTGGTAAGGCCCACCAGACATCGTGGAGGGCAATCTTCTTTACTCAAAGTCCACCATTTAAGTGTTAATCTCATCCCCAGACACCCTCACAGAAACATCCAGAATAATATTGACCGAATATCTGTCCCAGCTAAGATGACACATCAAATTAACCATCACGTCTTTGCCCAGCTCTGTCAAGAATTTGCTGAGAGATCTTATGCAAGATACTGACCCTACCCTCTACTCCCCAAATGCCCTGGAAAGATGAAAAAGGGCTGTGGGGTAAAGTTGAGTCTTGAGCCCAACTCTCCCATCCTTTCCCTTTCAGAAGAAAAATGCTGTTAGTGAAACAATTTACCTCCTTGCATTTTCAGTCTATTCACCTGTGGTATCAGGCCGATAGGGTGATAGGTGAACATTTTTTTCTTTTGTTGTTTCTTTTAATATGTTTATAATGTTTTAATTGTGTATTAACTAGAAGCTCACATGCAACTTAATGAACCAGGAAAAATGAATTTATTATCTTCTCTTTAATTGTGGTACTTGTTTAAGGTTAGCTTAAGCACTGCTTATTTAAAAACAATTTTACTGAAGGGGCTGACCCGTGGCTCACTTGGGAGAGTGTGGTGCTGACAACACCAAGTCAAGGGTTAAGATCCCCTTACCAGTCATCTTTTAAAAATAAAATAAAATAAAAACAATTTTACTGAAGGGGCTGACCCGTGGCTCACTTGGGAGAGTGTGGTGCTGACAACACCAAGTCAAGGGTTAAGATCCCCTTACCAGTCATCTTTTAAAAATAAAATAAAATAAAAACAATTTTACTGAGATAGAACCGCTGATTTTGAAAATAGATTTTTAAAACACTAATTATATCTATGTAGAAATGGCTAAAACAGAAACCATGAGGCAAGAGCTTTGTGGCAGTGTTAAGATTTTTGTAATTATACAGAGTTTACATTTAGGATGGTGAAAAAGTTTTGGAAATAGAGATGATGGTCACACAGAATTGTGAATGTAATTAATTCCACGGAATCGTATATTTTAAAATGTTAAGATGGCAAACCTTATGTTATATATATTTCACCAGAATAAAAAAAAAGATTAGCAGGGCTGGCAGGCTAGCTCAGTCGGTTAGAGCATGATGCTGATAACACCAAGGTCCAGGGTTTGTTCCTTGTACTGGCCAGCTGCAAAAAAAAAAAAAAAAGCATTATTGAAATTATTAAGTAAGCTTGCTAAGATCAGTAAATGGAAATTCTCACCTAGTAACCAATGCAAATAATAATACTATAGGAATACTTAGCTGGCCAAATATCTGAAGCATGTCAAAGGAAGGGCTCTAACAAATAAACTAACCACCTTATATTTATATAGCACTGTAAGGTTTTAAAAGGTCTTTCATTTGCATCAGTCCTATTTGATTTGATCCTTACAACCACCCCGTGCCAGAGAACAGCCAGATATCATTCTCGCCATTGAGACTTAGAGAGGTCTAAGGCCATATCGCTGCAAAGTGGCTGGAACAGAACAGACCCAGGTTGTCATTCCTCTGCATCATAATCAGTCAGCATCTTTGCTGGGTGTCTGGGACTCACAGCCCAGGAACAGGTTGGGTGGAGCAGAATAATGGACAAAAAGCAAATTATGGCCATTCTTACTAACTGGCCCACCTCAGAGAAAAACAGAGTCCATTCAAAATGGCATTGTCTATTTTGAATTAGAGACTTGGAGTTATATAAAGGTGCAGGCTTGCCCAGAACTGGTAAACACAGAAGGAAAAAGAGAGATGGGATGAGCACTTTGATGCAATTGACAGATTATCACTTTTCTCACCAACAAAAAGTCCAAACCTTAGGAATGGGAGTGAAAGATGGCTAGGGGAGGAGCGCTGCTGAGGATGGTTCTCTCCCTGAGAGGAGGGGGTCACACCGCCAGAGCCATGAAAAATGAATCGTATCTTTTATGTGACGCAGATGACTTTGCACAGATTTCCTGGGAAACTTGTCACTGATGATGCAATAGAGATGACTGTCCCTTTTGGGAGCTTAGCATTTTCTGGAGGGAACAGTGTAAATCACTTTGGGGTTAAATTACAAATTAAAATGAAAATTAATATGTGTAATATAGCTTTTGTGGGCCATGTTCACCTTTCCAGGAAGTCAGCACAGCCAGCCTACATGAAAGAGAAAAATGTCAGAATTGGTTGCAGAAGTGCAAAGGGGCTATTTCTTTGGTCCCACCTTTCACGTTAGGAGTGGCTCTACTTTCCAAAATCTGTACAGCACCTCTCAGTTTCTGAGGCACTTCCACATGCATCATATTTAAACTTCACTAAAGCAGATTTTTGGTCTCTATTTTCTAGATCAGATAGCTTAAGGCCACAGCTAAGAGCACATGTCGATTTGACATTTTGCTATTCTCCAAAGATTGTAGTTTTGATATATTTCTTCTTCATTCTTCCTAGTTCCTCACTGTTATTGTTTCAGATCCCCAAGGGGTGGCTGGGGAGGAGAGATGGAAACAGGGAAAAATTAGATACTGGATCCCATTTTTAAAATGTGGTGTTGGTGCAGTATGTTGAGGACTCATCTGTAGTAGCACTTCTCAAACTTGAATACTGTGGTAGGCAGCCTCCAAGATGGCCCTAAAAGATTCCTGCTTTTTTGTATTCACGCTCTTGTGTAATTCTCTTCACTCATCCCCTGAGTGGATTCATCTTGAGGGCTCATTTTGTGTGCTTTCTCTCCCCCACTCCCACATTTGGCTTCCCCGCCCCTTCCTCCCTCCCTCCCTCTCATCCCTAACTCTGGACAAAGCCAGATGCCATGTTGTGCATAGCCCTATGGAGGGGCCCTTGTGGTGAGGAACTGATGTTTCTAGCCAGTAGCCAGCAAGGACTTGGGGCCTGCCAAGGGCCATAAAAGTGAGCTTGGAAGCAGATTCTCACACCAATGAAGTCTTGAGATGACTGTAGCCCAAACTAACACCTTGACTGCAGTGTCATGAAACAGCGTGAGCCAGAGTCACGAAGCTAAGTCAATCCCAAAGTCCTCACACATACCAACTTTAAGATAATAAATACTGGTGGTTCTCAGCCTCTATTTTTAGAGTAATTTGCTCAGAAGCGATAGATAGCTAATAAAATTGTGTATCAGAATCACTTACATAACAACTTGATAAAAGTATGTATTCTGGGCCCACCCCCAGAGATATAATTCAGCAGATGTGGCCTGATGTCTTTGCCTTTTTCTATTTGAGAGCACATAGCTAAAATAAACTTCCACCTGAGAAACCTAGCTGAAGGGAAGACTGTAAGGGGGTAGAGGATTGCCAGATAAAATACAGGATGCCCAATTATATTTAAATCTCAGATAAATAACAAATAATGTTCTAGTGTAAGTATGCCCCATATAGTATTTGGGACATATTAATATCAAAACAGTACATGTTGTTTATCTGAAATTCAAATTTAACTGGGTGTTCTGTATTTCTCTTTGCTAAATACCATCCAGAGGCCCCACAGGAAGTGAAGGACCAATCAGAGGTAAAGTGGCACCTTTCTTTTCCGGGCGGCAGGGTTTCCCTCTTCGTGGGCATGTTGGCCTGGGCTCTTTCTTCTGTGGGGATTTGTTTTCCTTCCCCCTGAGGGGCTGAGGAGAGGCCTGCAGGCCTCCCGGGCGGATCCTGCCTCCTCCACCCAAAGGTGGGTCTTCCAAACTCAGCTGTCCTTGGATGGTCTGGTTGGAGGTTTTGGGGGGCTGCTCCTGAAGTCCCCACATAGCCTCACCCACCACCGAAAAGCTGGAGACCCCACAGAGGGAGCAGAATCAGTGGCCGGCCCCTCTGGGGTCGAGGTGGGGCAGGGAGGTCTTGTGCTCCCAGCGCTTTGGGAAGGCGGGTCCAGTCTGGTGGATGCGGCTGCCGAGTGGGCGCCACCAAGGTCGCTGGGAACTTACTTGCTACTTGTGGTGCTGCTGGCACAGCCTTTTCTAGAGCAGTGAATGAATGCCAGTCTAATCCCACATCCCTCCAGGAACTCAGGCAAATGCAGCTGCTCATAATAAACGTGTGCGTTTCTTATTCTGAGTCTCTGATGAATCTATTTATTGCAGCCTTCAGCCCTGTAAAGAAGAGATGGTTCCAAAGACATCCCTCAATGAGATTTTAAAGGCTTGGGCTTTCATTTCTTTTTTATTTGCTTTCTTGTTACAAGGAACAGCCTTAATTTTGATGTTCATTGTGGACTATGAGATATCCCCAAAGAGAGAGAGAATGAATGAGAATGTGTGTGTGTGTGTGTGTGAGAGAGAGAGAGAGAGAGAGAGAGAGAGAGAGAGAGAGACAGAGGGGGGGAGAGGGGGATAGGGAGGGAGAGAGACTGACTGGCTGGGTAGATTGATATGCTTAACACAGGGATGGAAGATAAAGACTCCCAGAAAATGTGCCGCCATGGTGGAATCAGAAACTTAAATAAATATGTGCTTTGAAACCAGACTCGAAAGTGAGGTTACGTCCCTCTGCTCTGGTTCAGCCTTGCCCAGCGGCCTGATGCCATCCAAAAACCCAGAGGAAGGGAACTCCACTCACTCTCTCTCCTGAGAGAAACTGTGGATGGGTCTGACTTTTTGAGAGAAAGGGAAAAAGTTTGGAATAAAGTGTACAGAATCTGTGCCCTGGAGGCTCTCAAAGGCTCTAGAAGGACTCCTTAGGTGATGCTTCATAAAGCCAGCATGGCTAAAATGAAACAAATTCAAAAAGCAGAATCCAAGGATGATGATCAGGAAGGTTCCACACTATGTCGGGAAGAATCTGACGGGAATTCCACAGTTCTAGGACCCCCCACTCCCAATGTGGCTGATTCGGAAGGCTTGAGAATACAATGGATCTAGATTTACAGAATGGTATAGAGCTGGAAGGGACTTTGGTAATCCACTCAAGTTTCCTCTCCTATGAAGAAGCTAGGCTCCCAACTTTGGCCTTCAGCTTGAACTCTCTGGGCATCTGAAAAATTAATAGCTACCTCACAGGTTTATTGTGAGGTTTAAGTGCAGTGATGTATATAAAGCACTCAGCAATTAGCACTCAATAAATGGGAGCTGTTCTATCACCATTTCTGTGTATTTAGGTGGGTGGTGGCAAGGTTGGAGTCAGGGTAACTGTTTAAATGTATTATACCAAAGAGCCCTGGTTCCTGGGCTCTGGGCTCTTCCTGAGCTCTTCCATTCAGGGTTCATATCCACTTAGAGACTTTTGGAGTGAAAAGAACAAAATAGACCATTTAATGAAATCTTTGTGTTTTAGAGATGATGAAACTGAGGTCCAGACACGTGCTTGCTCAGGATCCCATGGCTACCTCCTTTTCTGGAATACCATATCCTGCCTACATAGTAGGGAAACTGCCACGCATTTAGCCTGGAAACTCCACTGAGGTGGTACCTCTCTCATTTCTGCAGCAGCAGATGGGAGTTCCTAACACAACAGACCAAGTTCTCTGTGGGTCTTTTCAGACACCACCACCACCACCATGGTGGGTACCTAAACTTTCTGTAAATGAATGAAGGTGCTACATTCTCACTCCTAGGAGAAGAACTAAAAATTAATCTCAAAGGCAAGTTTGAGTTTGAAGGTAATGACTGTGGGATCCAGAAATGATTTGGAGATAAAATGAATACTTTAAGTTAATTTGCACTGCACTAGACACACTGCTTAGGAAAAACTGCACTATAGAAGTTGAGAGATGAAGATCACATCTGCTATTTTAATTCATGGCCTCGGGGGTGTGTGTGTAGAGAGGAGGAGCAGTGAAGGGTTTGAAGCTTTTATGCTTATTGTGCAGAAATATGACTGTTTTCTCTTTCCAAAATAGATTAGCTTTTAATTTAAGCATGTAGTAATGCCTACCATTGGTTATGTATTTTACTTATTTGTCCAATCTTCACAACCTTAGGAGATAGGTGCTAGAATTATCCTCATTTTACATTTGAGAAAACCAAGACCAGAGAGTAGCTCATTCAAGGTCAAATAGCTAGTAAATGGCAGCGTCAGGACCAAATCTTGGACTCTGGCTTCATAGCCATGCTGTGATCTGCTATGCTCTACCACCTTGAAAGAGTCAAGGTACCAAACCTGTGAGGCTAGGAATTACTTTGATTCCTCATGAATGTGTGCTTTTTAGCACATTACTATCCTAAGGTTAAGTGTATGGAGCTGAATCCTCATAATTCCTAATACCCTAGTCTGCCCCTATCACATGTTGGTCTGGAAATTTCCCCGAACATGAATGGGGTGTTTTATTTCATAATCTCCAGCATTTGTTGCTTACTTCATGCTGCTGGAGAAAAATCAGAATCCAGTTCTTTTCTTTGGTCCATAAATGATATAAGGAGCCAGCCCCAGGCTCAGTATGACAGGTTTTTAAAAAGGATACTTACCTCCAAGAACCCACAAATAGCTGACATAAAGGGAGCAGTATATTTCCATGAGGAGGAGGACAAAGGGATGCCATGGCAGCATATCTATTTCCATTTTTTTCTCCTAGGTTATAAGAAGTCACCTAGTTTTTTAATCCTTCTCTCCTCATTTTCATTCAGAGATGATGGCACCATAGTTTCTTAGTGTAGGTTAGATTATATAGTGAGTCTTCGGAGGTTTAAAGTAAACTCAGTAGCAAGTAAATGCATGGAGAAGAGGCTATTACCTGTAATTTAGTTTGGATAAATGAATGAATGCTTCAGTATCCTTTTTACACACAAGGAAGAATACTATGTACTATATATTCTACACGTCCTCTACTCACTCCTCTGCACCTTTGTTTTTTCACTTCACATATCTTGTAGCACATTCCATATTTAATATATCACATAAAGATTTACCTCATTCTTTCTCATGACCTCATAGAATTTCATTGATTGGATGTATCAGAATTTATTTAACTCTCATCTATTAGAGAATATTTCAATTGTGTCTGTCTTATGCTCTTACAAATAATGTTGAAATAAATATTTACATACGTGTGTGTTTGTTTTGGCTGGGTGGTGGTAGTGTTATTCGGGAGAAAAAAAAATCCTAGAAGTGGAACTGTTAGGTCAAAGAACATTTGTATTTTTGATCTTAATTGATATTTGCAAATGATGCTACAAAGAGGTTGAGAAGGGATTTTAAATGCCGAGTCTGGCCACCCTTTTTATCTGATTAGATTTTCATATAACACAGCATTGCTGTGTGATATGACAGATTAGACAGATGATGATGAATATATTAAACAAATGGCCACATTTGTCAAAATATTTTGACTTGTTTAGCGGAAGGGAGTGTGGGAGCCTGAGGGACCCCTGGCACTGACACTCTCATGGCAGTTTTCATGTCTGGTAACTGGCAAATGGTCACTCGTGCGAGATATTTACCATGTTTCACTCCTAACACCATACTCTTTTGATCTAAACCCAAGTTGGTAAAGGAAATATCTATGATACAGGCTTGTACACTTCCCCATATGCTACTATCAGATAAGCATATAGAAACTCAACTCTATAAAATTCACTTTCCCCTCTGCAACGTGCATCTCAAAGTGTGCATTTCTGGATCAGGTTAAGCTGAAGATACTTGGTTTTATTCATCCGAGCTGAGAATTCAGTGATTCCTTTGACTTGTGGCTTTTACACACTCCCGCCTGTACTGGAGTTTTAGTGTGTAAGTAATTAACACCCAAGACTTTTTGTCCCCACCTGAGGTTTACAGTGGTAGAGAAACATGACTTCCTGCAGATTTATGAGGGGAGAAGATTAAAGCTTCCCACCATGGTAAGCTTTGCAGATTAACTGTGAACTCCCCATGTAAGTTCTATCATCCTTTGTAAAGCTAAGGCTTACAGACCCCTTGAGTCTGTTGCACAGATTGGGTTACAAACCCTCCACATGCAGGTCTGTGAGCTAGGTAATAGGAAAAAAAGGTTCTGGGAGCCATAGGTATAGAAAAATGAATGGGTTTTATTCAGATCTAGGAGCAACCATCCTACTGACTTCTCTGAGAGTTCTGAGAAGCGCTGTGGATCAGAGCTGTTGGTCTTTTATACTTAAGTCCACAACCCTGGACACCTGGGTGCCCATACACAACTTACGTTAAGCAGTAACAAGGAACACCTGGGGATATTTACAGCAAATGCTCAGAAAGGTTCTGAACATCTGAGGGGCCCTGACATTTTCCTATTTTTCCCAACACCCTTCATTACCAAGGATAGTAAAAAGTCAACTGCATTATTAACCTAGTCTGTATCTGGTATGATTTTACTACTCCCCATCCTCACAAAGCATAGCAGGTGACACCTTGCCTAATCAAAAATCATATTTAGGGGCCGGCCCGGTGGTGCACTCGGTAGAGTGCGGCGCTTGGGAGTGTGGCGGCACTCCCGCCGAGGGTTCGGATCCCATATAGAGACCGGTCTGCTCACTGGTTGAGCGTGGTGCGGGCGCGACACTGAGGGTTGCGATCCCGTTACCGGTCACGAAAAAAAGACAAAAAGGAAAAAAAAAATCATATTTAGGCTGGCTGGTTAGCTCAGTTGGTTAGAGCTTGGTGTTATAACATCAAGGTCAAGGGTTCAGATTTCCATACAGGCCAGCCACACACGCACACACACACACACGCACAAAATTAGATGCTAGAAAATAAATTACCTGCTGAGCCAGGCCTAGGTTATTCTATTAACAAAATGTGCTGAGTGTTTACCCAGGCCTAGCCCAAGGCCAGGCACTATGGAGGACATAAAAGAAATACAGAGTAGTTGGGTACAGGCAAACTGGAGCAGAAAAGAGCAGACACAGAGAATAACTGGTAAGCTGTTGTAGCAATTCAGGAAGAAGACAGTGAAGGCCTGGATTAGGGTAGTGCCAGAAGAAATGTAGCAAATTTGAGAGTCACCAAAGGAAGAATAAATCAGAATGAATATTATAGTGTAATGCAAAGAGCGCTGGCTGGATTCTGACCTCTACCTTATACCTGTGTGACCTCGGGGCCCTGAATCATTCTGAGCCTCCTTTTTTCTACCTATGAAATCAGGAGAGTAATACTGTGCCCATTTTACTGGATCACTGAGAAGATCAGGGAGTTAGCATACAGCACACGGGCTGGCTCATCATGGTGAGTGCTCAAAAAAAGTCTGTTCCCTTCCTCACCTCCCCATCTCTATACCTCACCTCCTATCAGAGGTTACCATAGAGAAAAGAGGGGAGGAGACCAACAACAGAAATGTTTGTTTTCTGGGTGGTGCCATTAAACAGATGGAAAAAGAAAGGGGAACTATTCAGAAGGGGAAGATAGAGTTGTTTTTGAAATTTGGAGTTTGAAGTGATGGTGGGCTAGTCATGCTGGTGGTTGGAAACCCAGGGGCTGGAATGCTGGAGAGACGGCAACAGAAGCCAGGGGGAAAAAAGTCAGCAGGGGGCCTGGGGTTGTGTCTCTGAATTCCCGGCACACACACAAGTGGGCATGAAGAGATTCAACAGGAGCCCTGAGGTACCGCCCTTGCTTGGGGGTTTTATGATGTCAAATCCACTTGTCACTAAATGACAGGTGTCATCAGGGGAGCTGCACAAATATATTTGTACATGGACTCCAAACACAAAGAAGTTTTAAACTCCCTCTCATTTTCCCTGCATGCGGAAAAGCTGTTATATGAAAATCTAGTCAAATTTTTACTTAAGGATGGCTATACCGGGCATTTAAAATTCCCTCTCAACCTCTTTGTAGCAGCATTTGCAAATATCAATTAAAAGAGGGGACTGAGGGAATGGAATGTGGGAAGTGAAAATCAGCAGGGAGGGAGGGGCTCTGTGCAAGGAGCCAGGCGCAACTTCTCGCCAAGAGTCTGTCTGGTTTCTGTTCCTATCCTCGAAGGTATCTTAGTGTCCTTCTTCGGGGTGGAATCAGCATAGTTTTATTGATGTCTTCTTTGGTTTCTCAGGGTCTGGATAGTACATGTCTCATGGCAAGTTTGCAACTCCAGACTGACTGGAAAACAACTTTACATTTATGTAAATAATATCATCTTGGCCTATACCCAAGGTTCAAATATCAAATAATCATGGGAAGAGAATGAACTCAGAGAAATGCATGCTGTTGGGAAAAAATTGGAAAATGGTCAGGGCCCCTCATATGTTCAGAATCTTGCCGAGCATTTGCTGTAAATATCCTCAGGTGTGCCTTCTTACTACTTAATGTAATTGTGTATGGGCACCCAGGTGTCTAGGGTTGTGGACTTAAGTATAAAAGACCAACAGCTCTGATCCACAGTGTTTCTCAGAACTCTCAGAGAAGCCACTAGGACAGGTGCTCCTAGATCTGAATAAAACCCATTCATTTTTCTATACCTGCGGCTCTCAGGACCGTTTTTTTCCTATTACCTAGCTCACAGACCTGCGTGTAGAAGGTTTGTGACCCAGTCTGTGCAACAGACTTGAGGGGTCTGTAAGCACTAGCTTTACACATGCCAAGAAAAAAACTGTCTGTTTAAAATTTGCCTACAGCCCAGGAGGTTTTAGGTCTCAACATGGCTTCAGTCTTGCTGAGTCCAACAATCTTACTTTGTAATCAATGTAGCAGTTACCTGATAAAAACAAAGCAAATCATGGCACGTGATGATCTGTTTTTAGCTGTTGCTTAGAGCAGTGATTCTGAAACTCTAGGGTGCATCAGAGTCATGTAGAAGTCTTGTTGAAATACTGGCTCCCTTCCCTTCACCCCTCTGCCCCAAGGAAGAAGGGGGGTTTCTGAAGTTTCTGATTCAGTAGGTCCTGGGTGGGGCCACAGATTTCTCGTTTTTAACAAGCACCCAGGCGATGTCACGGGTACTGGCCCCAACTACGCTTGGAAACAGTAAGAGCAAAGTCTCAAACTTTGCTGTATGTGAGGATCACCTGGGGAGCTTCTAAAGAGCCCACGGCAGGGCTGCTCCCCATATGTATTAAATCAGAATCTCTGAGGGTGGGACCTGGGCATAAGGAGCTTTTAAAGCTCCTCAGGTGGCTTCAGTATGCAATCAAATAAAACACCAGTGGCTGCGGGGCCTCCTCTCCCCCTGCAGCCAGTCCCAGAGAAACCCGAGGCTGGGAGATGCCCTGGTGGGGCTGGGGGCCCAGTCTAGGAATGGGAGAAAGAGGACAGAAACCAGGATCCCAAAGAGGCACTTGCCTGGGCCTGAGGACTCCATCTGCCGCCCAGCAGGAGAGCGGTGCGAGAGCCTGCGCCGCCCGCTGCCAAGTCCTATTCTGGCAACTCACTTGCCTTATGCATTTGATCAAGTGGCTTCACTTCTCCTCGTGCCCCTTTCCTTATCTATAAAATGGGGATAATAAAAATGCCTACCTCAAAGCAAAGCTGTTAAAGATTGAAGGAGAAAATGTATTTAAAGCATCTAGCCCAGGTGCTTGAAATGGCAGACGCTCCGTAAACGCTAATTTCCCTTCCCCCAGCCCCCTCCACCTGCCCCCCCCTCCCCCCCCCCCCCCCCCCCACGGG